>NC_067448.1:684562-815805 GCF_009764475.1 Pristis pectinata | reverse complement strand
TCTTTCTCTCTCTCTCTCTCTCTCTCTCCTCTCTCTCTCTCTCTCTCTCTCTCTCTCTCTCTCTCTCTCTCTCTCTCTCTCTCTCTCTCTCTCTCTCTCTATCTACCTATCTGTCTATCTATCTTTATCAGTCTGTGGCCGAGACACGTCTGTAGTTGTCAACACTCCAATTAATCCGCCTTCAGACACCTGCAGCATTCCAATTATGGAAGCTGTCCGCTCCCACCCTCAGCAGCCAGACAAAGCCACACACACTACCGTTCAGGTAGTTTAAAGGGATACTCACCAAGTAGCAACCTGGCTCGTAACAGCAAAGTAACGCTGACAAATCTGGGCTCCCCTGGAATTAACATTATATTTTCTCATTTCTTTCGGTTAATTTAACGGCGACTGTTATCCTGTCCCGCGGAAAATGTGCTCTCTCCAAATGCATCAGTCGTTAACTTGTGGCCATGGCAGCAGCAGACCTGATGGTGGTTGTCCTTGCTGTCATAGCGGAACAAATTAATTATATTTATTTGTTTTCTGATTTCTTGCTCATAACTCCCGTATGTTCCGTTGCACTTGTCCTGCGACTCGCGGTCACGGACTGTTACGTTTGTTGACGGTCGTTTTCATTATCGATCGTTACGTCGCCATGTGCTGTCAAAAGCTACGGAAACAATATTGCACCGAGAGAACAGCGACTGTGGTGATAATGTCAGTAGTTGAAGGGAACTGTGCCAAGTCTACTCCATTTTACTTTGCAACGGATTCATGGCGCTGCATCCCCTCAGCTGAATACCTTGCATCATCCGCGTGGAGAGCCTCCGAGTTATTTGACAGTATAATGACTCCGTTATTACCAATCTGTTTAATTCTTCTATTCAATGCTTTAACCGTTAGACACATTTTAGCCGCAAATGAAGTCCGCCTTGGACTCCGGAACAGCAGTAAGTATCAGAAGGATCCAGAGGTGGAGAGCCGGAGAAAGTCAACGATTTTGTTGTTCGCCCTATCACTGTGGATGCCCTATGTAATACACTCCTTAATTGGGCAAACGGTGAACTATACCTACACAGACAAATATCTGAGCACACCGATATGTATGTTGCAACAGTTCGGATTTATGTTGCAGTTGCTCAGTTCCTTCACCAAAACGTGTATCTATGGACTGACACAGAGGAAATTCAGGGAAGAGCTGAAGAATGGAGTAAAATCTCTGTTTACACTCAATCGGCAGATCTGTAAATAAAACGGTTACTCAATACTTCGTTGAGTTTTCAATTAAATACATAGAAATGTTTATATATTTGCAACTTGCTTCGCAGAAGAATTTGGAATCTATATTGCCATATTGTTAATAAACAGGAGGTTTCTCTTTCCAGCTCTCACTTTCTGATCAATCAGGTTTCATGTGGAATCTGGAGCAGTGAATTACGCACAGTATTTCCATTTTTTTAAATAGTTGCCTAAAGCCTTTTGCGGGAAAGAAGCTTGCCGACCCAAACACAACTGAAAGTTACTAGGAAAAAATAAGTTATTTTCTCACCCGAAAACGACCCTGATTTGCAGCGTCTGCACCACATGCTGAGCGAGTGATGCGCCACGATTACACCATGAAGTGAAAAGCTATGCTCACTTGGAATATGATGATATCCCTGAGTTATATTTTGTTTGAGGAGAGAAGACAATACGTCGTCTCAACTGGTCCCTCTTCGAACCACAGACAGAATATTCCGCCCAAATATATTTTTGCGGTCTCCACAACATCGCTTTCCAGTTTCGTCAGTCATTCATGAACAATGGCGCGCTTTTGGTGCGGCTCTGATGCATTCCCCACCCTCTGAAAGCATTTACAGACTTCATGATTGAACTGTTCGAAGAGCGAGGCCATGCTCTTCGGCACCTGGCCCGACAGATCCAACGTCCCCTTCACCGTCAGGCCTGACTATCTGAAGGTGCTATGGATATGGTTCGGAGGGACCGAGGCTTGCACGAAAAATTGGTGGGAGCAGATTGGGAAGCTGAAGCAGAAACTGGGAGTGTGGGAACGGCGCTCTGTATTGATAACTGTGAAGAACTTGGTCATCAGGTGTAAGGTGCTCTCAGGGCTGATATACTTGGCACAGGTGTGGCCTGTTCCTCTCTTATCTGGCTCGAAAATCACCCGTGCCGTCTTCCGGTTCATCTGGGAACCCAAGATGAACCGGGTCCGATGGGTCACCATGCACAAGTCCCTGGAAACTGGTGGCAAAAGTGTCCCCACTGTCGCCCTCATCCTGATGACCACCCTCGTCTGTGGCTGCATCAGGCTGTGTGTGGAACCAAAGTACGTGGGCACCAAGTGTCACTACGTGTCGCGGTTCTACCTGTCCCTGATGTTAGTAAGTATGGAACTGGCCTCGTTGCCGTGCAACGCCCCAGTCAGCTGGACACTGCAGCACTCCCTGTCCTTCCTGGAAAAGCTGTTCCAGACCAACACCTTCGACCACAAGTCCATCAGCCAGTGGATACACAGAACAACCTGCAGGCACTGCAGGAGAAGGACTCGATGGATACTGTGGGGTGGTTCCCTGAGCAGACTGTCCATATCATCCGGCAGAATGATTCATCAGCAGAACTCACCAACAAGCACCAAGACCTCGCTTGGCTGGCGATGAGAGGGGCCCTCCCAGTCAGATCCTTCCTGCATGGTCCGAACCTCACTCCCAGCGCGCGCTGCCCCCGGGAGGACTGCGCTGGGGACGAGACGGTCGCCCACCTCTTTGTGGGCTGTTGGTTTGCCAGGAGGGTGTGGAGAAAGATGCAAGGGTACTTGTCACGGTTCATGCACAGCAGCTGCGTAACAGAGGATTTTCTGATCTACGGTCTGTTCCTGGGGATACACATAGAGACGGACATCAACTGCTGCTGGAAGGTCATCAACTCGGTGAAACATGCCCTTTATTCTGCGCGAAACTTGTTGGTCTCCCAGCACTGCGAGATGTCCGTAGGGGAATGCTGCTGACTGGCACATTCCACGCTGCAGGAGTACAGGCTGAGGGACGCACTGAAGCTGGGTGCAGCCAACGCAAGGGCTCGGCGGGGAAGCACTAGTTTCGGGTTCTTCTGCAACTGAAGAGGGAGGGGCGGGATCAGGCGACAAAGCCGCTAAATATTATAAATACATGATTGGGGTAGCCCTCAGAGAGCCACACGTGTGGCATAGGTGCTCCGTTTGTTATATAAAAAGGTAACACTGAGGATTCATCCGAACACGAATATAAAGGTTTGCACTGTTTTATTGTAGTATGTAGTTTTTTATGATGAATAAAGTTTATTTTGGAATAAAAAGAAACATCAAAGTGGGTGTACCTTCACCAGAAGGACTGCACTGGTTCAAGAAGCGGCTCACGGCGCTTTCTTAAGTACAATTAGGAACGCGCAATATGTTGGACTCAAAAGAGGCCAAGAACAGAGAAAACCGTGTTTTATTATGATCCGGATCCCAGACCATTGATCAGTCGATCGGAGTCCAAATCTCACCAAGGCAGCTCGGGATTTTTTTATTCAACAACCCTTGATTTTAAAACCATTCCATTGAAACTGTGGGTTGTTTCAGTGAGACCGACCGTAGAGGAACTTTGCACATGCTAACACCGATCCCGGGATGTGCCGGGACCCGCAGAAATGGTGGGGCCCGAACGGTTTTCTCGTCCCACCAAATGGTGTCAGGTGGTCCTCACACAACGTAATATCGAGCTCTTTGTGTGAGGACCACCTGACAATGCTTGAAACATCTTCATATATTCGACGGTGATCACATCATACCTCCCATTGAACGCTCCGGTATTTAAGACCTGGGTTCGGTCAGTGAAACGGGCAAACAGTTTAAGAGTTGCCGCCCAGCGTAGAGCTCGAACCCACGGCCCTGTGGTGAAAGTTCTCCTGCTCCACCTGCTGAGCAAACAGGTACAGTAAAATAATACTGATCTAAGTTTATTATGGAGTAGGAGTCCGTGTCTCCCCGAGAATATTGAAGCCGTTCTCATGAATTTTAGATCTTACAAAATATCAACCTCCAACAATCAATGACTTTATCCCCGTAACTTGCTGCGTTCTGACTTCAAATCTTCCAAACACTGATCCACTTCACCCTCTCCCCGTCTCACTCTCCTGACATTCTGTTCACGGATTTCCAGATAGAACATAGAACAGTACAGCACGGGAACAGGCCTCTCGGCCCAAGATATTGTGCCAAACTAATTAAACTTGCAATTAAAAGCGACGAAACTAGTCCCTTCTGCCCACACGTCGGTATCCCTCCATTATTTGCATATTCATATGCCGATCTAATTGCTTATAAAAGCCTCAACTGCCCCCACTTCCACCTTTGCCTCCTCACCGCATTTCAGGGTTTACTTACAGTTCAATGCTCCCTTGTCTGTTATGGGACTGACTCCCAGCACCCGGCCACCCACAGCCGGTCATCAGTCCAAAGAATCTGAACGGTCTGTCCAGTTACTCATTTTCCTTCACATCACGACTTCTTGTCTCGGTTTTGTCCCGTCCAACCCGCACCATTCTCCATACCAAACTGTATCAATTCACACATGTTTTACTCAATTCCATTACAGTATCTCTAACAAAGATCAGATCTCTCGAAAAGTTGCGGTCAAGCAGTTGCAAATATCTTTATTTCTTTTTCAATCTTTTTATTAGTTTTAAAATTAATACAGATTAATATATCAATGTTTATACATGTAATACAAAGAGATCAAGAGAACAATCATGACATGGATAATCATAAAAAACATTAAAGTATAAAATATCTGTAGATCGAACGACCTGTTAATGAATGAATATAATATAAAAGAAATGTATTATATAATATACAAGAAAGAAAAAAAAGTCCCCAAAACAATCAGAGAAATTATAAACAATATATCAAACCAAACTAAGCTAAAGAATAAAAAATAAAGAAAAACAAAATAAAAACTGGACTAAAATTTCTCAGTAGAAACAGAGCAATATTCTGTCGTCAACTCCATTCCTCTAAATTGAAAGGTTAGTATAAGGGGATCTATATCATGTGAAAATATTGATTAAATGGACTCCAAACTTCCTCAAATTTAAGCGAAGGATCAACAGTACTACTCCTAATTTTTTCCAAGTTTAAACATGATATAGTTTGAGAGAACCATTGAAAAGTAGTAGGGGGCATTGGATCCTTCCATTTAAGCAAAATGGATCGTTTGGCCATTAATGTAACAAAGGCAATCATACGGTTAGCGGAGGCAGATAAATGGCCAGATTCTATCCTTGGTAAATCAAAAATTGCTGTGATAGGATGAGGTTGTAAATCAATCTTCAATACATTTGAAATAATGTTAAAAATATCTTTCCAATATTTTTCCAAAAGACGACAGGGCCAAAACAAAGAAGCCACATTCGATTTACATCTGTCGCATATAGCATTGTTGACATATGTTGATAAAAACGAGCTAGCTTATCTTTTGACATATGGGTCCTGTGAACTACCTTAAACCGTATCAAAGAATGTCTGGCACACATTGAAGATGTATTAACTAAGTGAAGAATTTCCTCCATTCTCTGTAGGTATAGATTGCTGGAGTTCACCATCCCATTCATTCTTTATTTGTTTCAGTGTTTCTGAACGAATTTTCATAATTAAATCATAAATTATTGCTATCAAGCCCTTCTGACCAGGATTAAAACTAAAAATCTTTTTCCCGAATTTCAATTTTGTAAGGTGTGGCAAAAGAGGGTGTAGCAGCTTTTAAAAAAAATTGTAATTTGTAAATATCGAAAAAAGTGTGACCTAGGCAAATTGTATTTGTTAGACAATTGCTCAAAGCATGAAAAACAGTTATCAATGAATAAATCAGGAAACATACTATTCCCTTCCTTTACCAAATGGAAAAAGCTGAGTCAACTCTGGATGGATGAAAGAAAACATTAGATTGAATGGGACTTGGTAGATTAAATTTATTCAATCTAAGAAGTTTACGAAATTGAAACCATATTCGCATTGTGTGTTTAACAATTGGGTCAATCATATGTTTACTTAATTTGGTAAGTGCAAAAGGGAGTGGCGCTCCTCAAATAGAAACTAATGAAAATTCAAGTACTGATTGGGACTCAAGGTGTACCCAATTGGGGCGTTGAATTGCATCTGAATCTTGTATCCAAAAAATTAAATATCTAATATTGATTGCCCAATAACATAATCTAAAGTTACGCAAGGCCAAACCACCATCCATTTTTAGTTTTTGTAAATATTTATTACTTAAGCTTGGGATTTTATTCTGCCAAATATATGAAAGAATTTTATAATCAATAGTGTCAAAAAAAAGATTTCGGAACAAAAGTTGGAATTGCTTGAAATAAATATTAATATGTTGGTAAAATATTCATCTTAAACGCATTAATTCGGCCTACCAATGATAAAGACAGTGGGGACCATTTAGTAAATAATTGTTTAACATGGTCAATTAAAGGCAGTAGATTAGCTTTAAATAAGTCCTTATGTCTCTTGGTAATTTTAACACCTAAATACATAAAGTAGTCAGTTATCAATCTGAAAGGTAATTGGCGATAAATTGGGGTTTGCATATTTAATGGAAAAATTCGCTCTTATTAAGACTTAATCTATAGCCAGAAAAAAAAATCTAAATTGATCTAATAGTGATAATACTGCGGGAATAAATTTCTTTGGATTAGAAATATAAAGTAACAGGTCATCTGCGTAAAGAGATATCTTATGAATCTCCAGTTCACGAGTAATACCACATATATTTGAAGAATCCCGAAGTGAAATAGCGAAAGGTTCTAAAGCAATATCAAATAATAAAGGGCTTAACGGGCAGCCTTGTCTAATACCTCGACAAAGCCTAAACAAAGGAGATCTTTGATTATTAGTAAGCATTGAAGCCATAGGTGCATAATAAACCATTTTAATCGCAGATATAAATGTAGGACTAAAATTAAATTTTTGATGTGTACTGAATAGATATTCCCATTCAACTCTGTCAAACCCCTTTTCATCATCTAGTGAAACAACACATTCTGGATTTTGGAACGAATGGGCAATATAATATTCATTAATCTCCTAATATTAAAATGTGGATAACGATTCTGAATTAGTCCTGTCTGGACTTCAGAGATAATTTGTGGAAGAACCTTTTCCAATCTAAAGGCCAATATTTTGGAAAATATTTTAGAATCTACATTTAATAAAGAAATAACTCTATAAGATGCACAATCAGTGGGATCTTTATCCTTTTTAAGAAATAGTGGCTTCGTAAAAAGTTTGTGGCAGTTTACCCACTGATAGGGCATCTTTGAAAAGTTTTGCTAACCAGGGAGCAAGTATATCAGAAAAGGATTTAAAAAATTCAGCTGTATATCCGTCAGGGCCGGGTGCTTTACCAGAATTCATTGAAAATATTACATTCTTTATTTCTTCCTCCGATATGGGAGCATCTAATGTAGAGTGTTCATTTAAAGATAATTGGGGAATCTTCAAATCTCTTAAAAATTAATCTATTAAAGTAGGATCCTCAGGGGATTCTGATTGGTATAAAGAAGAATAAAATTCTTGGAAGTATTTGTTAATTTGAACATGATCTATCGTGTAGGTACCATCTAGTTTACGAATTTTATTAATCTGACGTTTGGATAAAGTAGCTTTCAATTGGTTGGCCAATAATTTACCAGACTTGTCAACAGGTACATAAAATTGACTTTTGTTTTTAAGTAGTAGATTTTCAATTGAAGATGTTAATAAGAAACTATGTTGTAGTTGGAGTTCCGTTCTCTTTTTAAAAAGCTCCAGATTCGGAGTAACAGAATATCTTTTTATCGATTTCTTTAATCTTGTCAGCCAATATACATATTTCGTTATTAGTTCGTTTTTTTCAATCCAGCGGAATATGAAATAATTTGACCACGGATATATGCTTTAAAAGTATCCAATATTATCCCACTGGAGATTTCTTCAGTAAAATTAGTTAAAAAGAAAAATGAAATCTGTTCTTTAATAAATTGGACGAAATCTAAATCTTGTAATAGAGAAGGGTTAAATCGCCACTGTCTGACATCAAAGGATGGGTCTGGTAATTTAAATGATAATCTCAATGATGCATGACCATAAATGGCAATTACATCATATTTGCAGTCCATAGCAAGTGGGGCTGGTCTTGCATCAATAAAAAAAAATCCTCGAGTAATTATGGTAGACATGAGAAAAGAATGAAAATTCTTTATCAAATGGATGTAGAAATCTCCAAACATCTAAAATTCCGGATTCAAATAAAAAGGAATTGATAAAGACAGCGGGTTTGTTTGGAAGTGTAGGATTTGACACAGATGTATCCATCGAAGGGTGTAGATAGCAGTTAAAATCTCCACCCATAATCACAGTGTATTCATTTAAATTAGGAAATAATGCAAACAAATCTTTAAAATATTTAGTGCTATCTACATTGTGTGCATAAACATTAACCATAACAAAATTTTCATTATGAAGTAGACCAGTAATTAATAAAAATCTACCATTTGGTTTGATATTGTCTCATGATGGACAAACGAAATTGAGGAGTCTATAAAGATAGGAATTTCTTTCACCTTTGCTTCTGAATTTGAATGGAACTGTTGACCCCTCCAAAATCTTTAAAAAAACATTGATTATCTTTCTTCCTGATGTGAGTCTCCTGAGGAAAAATGATCTGCGCATTGAATCTATGAAAAACTTTAAAGATCTTCTTGCACTTAAACAAATTGTTTAAGCCGTTAACATTCCATGAAATAAAATTAATAGTCTTATCCATTTTAACAGATTAAAAAAACATATGGTATGTAAAGTGTTAATCTTGGTATATACGCATCTTACCAACAGGAAGAAGTAAAAAGGTTCAAAGAGGAAGCGGATATGACGACAATTTTGAAACATTTGTAGTTTAGCCCAGAAAAAAAAACTAAAATCAGCCCCACCCCCTCCCCCAACAGCCCTAAAACTGGCCAATAGACAGTCAGAAAGCTGCTCTCTAATTGAATTAACCCCAATTCTATTGGTGGCGGTCCACATTAACAAACATATAAACCACTCATGTTTAGACTAAGAACGAACAAGATAACCCAAAAAGAGATATCGAAATAACAACAGTTATAGAATTAAAACAGAGCCAAAGGACATTAAGAGTAAACATTTAAAAAATACAGTTTAATAATTATTTCAGAAAGAAAGAAAACGATCAGTCATTGGTTAAATTCTTAATTATAATAAAACACAAAACATTAAAAATGTTAGAAGTAGAAAAAAGGGAGGTTTAAATCTAAAGATTAATTAGATAATAAAGCGTGTAAATCGTAAATCAAAGGAAAAACACTATCTATTCTAAATTTCTTAGTTTTTAAAATTAAAAGCTAGTTCATAAGAAATTGCTCGGCTTCTTGAATAGATTTAAACCATTTACGAGATTTATCAGGCAGTGTAATTCGCAGCCTTGCTGGGAATAATAATGCATGTTGATAATTGCTTTGATAGAGACGAGCCATAATTGATTCCAGGTCAGCCTTTCTTTCATAACTTCTGGGACGTCGTCTTCAACTATTTGAAACTTCCATTTTTTTAAATTGAATCATTCTACGTCGACGAGCGGTACGAATCAAGAGTTCCTTGACGCTGACAAATGAAATCTCAAAATTACTGGCCGAGGTTTTTGATCCCGAGCAGGTTTTAATCTTAATGCTCTATGAGCTCTGTCCGGAATGGGGTCAACAGAGAACATAACGGAACCGAACACATCGACCAAAAGTCTACAGAAGAATTCCGTAGGGTTGCCATTCACGGTGCCTTCTGGAAAATTGTTAGTTCTTATATTTTTCTTCCTGCTGCGTTCTTCCAGGTCGATGATCCTCTGTTGTTGCTTTGCCAGGTTTTGCTTGGTCGTTATTAAAGCTTTTTCAAGTGAATGAATTTTGGCATCTCTCTCGTTACCAGCTTGGTCGAGTTCAGCAATTAGTTGCCTTGGTTT
This sequence comes from Pristis pectinata, assembly GCF_009764475.1. Classification (NCBI taxonomy): domain Eukaryota; kingdom Metazoa; phylum Chordata; class Chondrichthyes; order Rhinopristiformes; family Pristidae; genus Pristis; species Pristis pectinata. Next base: position 805,786 of record NC_067448.1, on the reverse strand, counting down.
GACATTCTACTGGATAAGAGTATTTTGTTTTTTCTTCAAAGTCCTGTAAAAGGGACTTCAATTCGGCAAAGCTCCGGTCAAACTTTCTATCCAGATTAGAAATAGCTTCCAAAGTAGGTTGGTCTCCATTACCTTTACCATTAGCTGACGCTTTAGATCTGGTCTTCATTTTAGCAGTTAAAAATCAAAATTAAACTGCCAGTATTGTAAAAGACTTATTAAAAATGGAAAATGATAAATTGAAAAGTGCTTGGACAAAAGCCAAGTTATGACTTAGTCCATCGAGCATCACCAACACACTGACACGATAGGGTCTTTTAAAGACTTTCTGTTAGTTACATGGAACTTAGAAAAATAGAGGGCTATGGGTAAACCTGGTACTTTCTAAGGTAGGGACATGTTCGGCACAGCTTTTCGGGCCTAATGGCATGAATTGTGCTCTAGGCTTTCTATGTTCTATGTTCCATGTTCTATGAATCGCGAAAAAATGTATACCATACGACAGCTATGTCCCGACATTTGTAACCACTCTTTATTCCTTTCTAACTACCATATGTAGTCGACACAACTCACATTACAATCAATCTCTTCTGATATACAGTGGCATGCAAAAGTTTGGGCAGCCCTCATCAAAATTTCTGTTACTGTGAATAGTTAAGTGAGTAGAAGATGAAGTGATCTGCAAAAGTCATTAAAAACATTCTTTGCAACATTTTAAGTAATATTAGTGTATTATTTCTGTTTGGTACAATTTTAGAGTGAAAAAAGGAAAGGAGCACCATGCAAAAGGTTGGGCATCCCAAGAGATTAGAGCTCTCAGATAACTTTTACCAATGTCTCAGACCTTAATTAGCTTGTTAGGGCTATGGCATGTTCACAGTCATTGTTAGGAAATGCTAGATGATGCAAATTTCAAAGCTTTATAAATTATCTGACTCATCAAACCTTGTCCCACCAATCAGCAGACATGGGATCCTCTAAGCAGCTGCCTCGCACTCTGAAACTTAAAATAAATTATGTCCACAAAGCAGGAGAAGGCAAGAAGGAAATAGCAAACGTTTTCAGGTAGCCGTTTCCTCAGTTCGTAATGTAATTCAGAAATGGCAGTTAACATGGTGGAGGTCAAGTTGAGATCTAAAAGACCAAGAAAACTTTCCGAGAGAACTGCTCGTAGGATTGCGATAAAGGCAAATCAAACCCCCGTTTGACTGCAAAAGACCTTCAGGAAGATTTAGCAGACTCTGGAGTGGCGGTGCACTGTTCCCCCTGCAGCGACACCTGCACAAATATCACCTTCATGGAAAAGTCATCAGAAGAAAACCTTTCCTACGTCCTCACTACAAAATTCAACGTCCGAAGTTTGCAAAAGAACATCCAAACAAGCCTGATGCATTTCGGAAACAAGTCCTGTGGACTGACGAAGTTAAAATAGAAGTTTTTGGCCGCAATGTGCAGAGGTATGTTTGGAGAAAAAAGGGTGCAGAATTTCATGAAAAGAACACATCTACAACTGTTAAGCACGGAGATGTATCGATCATGCTTTGGGCTTGTGTTGCAGCCAGTAACACAGGGAACATCTCACTTGTAGAGGGAAGAATGAATTCAATTAAATACCAGTACATTCTGGAAGTAAACATAACGCCGTCTGTAAAAAAAGCTGAAGATGAAAAGATGATGGCTTCTACAACAGGATAACGATCTTAACACACCTCAAAATCCACAATGGACTACATCAAAAGGCACAAGCTGAAGGTTTCGTCATGGCCCTCATAGTCCCCCGAACTAAACATCATAGAAAATCTGTCGATAGACCTCAAAAGAGCAGTGCATGCGAGACGGCCCAAGAATCTCACAGAACTAAAAGCCTTTTGCAAGGTAGAATGGGCGAAAATCCCCCAAACAAGGATTTGAAAACTCTTGACTGGCTCCAGAAAGCGTTTACAAGCTCTGATAATTGCCGAAGGGGGTGTTACTAAGTCCTGCAGGATGCCCAAACTTTTGCTTCGGGCCATTTTCTTTTTTTTATGTTATTTTGAAACTGAAAAGATTGAAAAAAAGGAAAATAATCTTGCTTTAAAAATTAACGAGTTATGTCATCTTTATCTATGCATTTTGAAAATCAAGTCATCTTTTACTGACTTCGTTATTCACAGTAACAGAAATTTTGAATAGGGCTGTCAAAACTTTTGCATGCCACTGTACATGCATCTGCAAAGACAGGATCTCATTAGTGGTATTCAGCACGTGTTTTTACGAACGATTGAGATTTTGATAATGTGAACAATAAGCTCGATGAGAGCACGGCGGTATACCTGATCTACAGGGATTTCAGTAAGATCTTGGATAAAGTTTCACATGGTTGGCTGCGCTGGAAGGTTTGATCGTATGGAATCCAGGAAGAGCTATATGACTGGACGCACAATTAGCTTGATGGAACGTTGCAGAGGAAGCTTGTTTACCGGACGGAAGACCCGTGACTTAGTCGTATGCCTCAGGGATCGGTGCTGCGCCCATTGTTGTTTGCTATCCATGTCGACGATTTGAATGAAAATGTTTGAAAATAACACGAACATAGATGCTTTAGCGGACAGAGAAATATGTTATCAACAGTGACAGGTAGATCTAGTTCAGCTGAGGAAGTGGACCGAGGAATGACAAATTCAGTTTAATTCGGAGAAGGCCGTGGTGTTGCATTTTGTAAGGTCAATTCCAGGTCGGATTTTCACATACAACGGCAGGGCCCTGGAGAGTGTTGTTGAAAAGAGAGAACTTGGCGTTGAAGGACATGGTTGCCACAAAGCGCAGGAACAGGTGACAGGGTGATTAAGGAAGTTTTTAGTGTGCTGGCCTTTGTCAGCCAGGACATTCTGTTGTAAAGTTCAGAGGACATGGTGGAGGACGCCAGTGAGGGGCACTTGCAGTATTTTGTTCAGGTTTGGTCACTATACTTCGGAAAATGTGATTAAACAGGAAAGAGTGCAATACCGATTTACCAGTATGTTACCAGGACTTGAGGGTATGTGTTATAGAGAGATTTTTGATTAGTGAGTATTGTATTCCTTGGACCATAGGAGACTGGGAGGAAATCTTACAGAGGATTTTTTAATCATAAAGGGCATAGATACCGTGAATGTACTCAGCACTTTTTCCAGGGTTAGAGAATCAAGAACTTGAGCGCATCGGTTTCAGGTCAGGGGAAGAGATTTAATAGGAGATTGAGGGGAAATGTTTTACACAAAACACGTTAGGTATGTGCAGTGTGCTGCCACAGGAAATGGTTGAGGCAGGTACAATAATAACTTCTTAGAAAACAGTCGGTCAAGTACATGGAAAGGACAGGTTCAAGTAAGGTTATTGGGAAAACAATAGCAAATAGAAGTAGTATTGATGGGCATCTTAAGCGGCATGGACCAGTTAGGCCGAAGTGCCTGTTACTGTGCTGTATCATTCTATGAAGCATTCCTCCCGTATAAATATTGAGTCATACTTCCGATAACAAGTTCCTGTCACTGTAATGTCCCTCTCAGTTTTCCAGGATCAACGGTTCAAATCTTCCGTTAACCTTGTTTAGGAAAGGTTAACATCGTTGCCTCTTTACCGTCCAGGGAGATGCTGACTCCGAACTATTACAATCGTCTTTTTAAGGGCCTTCCACTAATCAGCTGTCGTCTCCCCTCTCCTGCAACGGCTCCCAATCTACCTCCCCAAATTCCTGCCTTGCACTATTGTTACGGATTAGGTTGCTTTGGTGAATGTCCCTTTAAGCCATAGTATAGTAGTGTGTGTGTGTGTGTGTGAGTGTGTCTGGTCATTACAACAACAACAGCATATAACGACGTGCTGACGTTTTGGTTTAGTCAGAAAAGAGAGGAAGGAAGAGAGAGACACTGCCTGATAGTCTCCGTATCGATGGATGAAAAACAGTAACTGCGTCTGTCACAACAATCCAGTGGAGTCCACCTTGTCGTTAACCTGTAGAAGGAAACAGGTATTTCTGTGGATGGCTACGTCTCGAATGCCTTTCGGAGTGGCAGATACTTCGGAACAAAGCAGTGGAGATCATCAGTGCCTGACGTGTCGGACGGGTTTCATCGTGGAACATTTGGATTTCGTAATTTCTCTGTACTCTCTCTACATTTTCTCTTCAGTTAATGGTGGTTTTGCAGAAGCCTTTGCTCACGGTTGACCTTATGGCTTGCTGGACTGAACTTTGAGAAATATTCCCAGACTTGGAGTTTGGGAATTTGCCACACACACTTCGAATTTAGGTTTTTGATGTTTAATATCTAACATTTTTAATTTTTCTTATTATCATAAGTAGTTATTAATAAAATGGTTTCTAACACTTATACATGACTCTGTGTGTTTCTTTTGTTGCTGGTACGTAACACTATCGAAATCCGCCTTTCCGAGTTTAGGGCCCGAACTCGAGGTCCAACCTTAGAAACTTTATACTACTGCCGTGCAGTTTACTAAACTACGGTCACTGTTCCCAAATATTTGCTCCACAAAAACTTCAATCATTTGGCCGTTCTTATTCCGAATATGTCAATTACAGCTCCTCCCTACACAACTTCAAAAATCCTCTTGTATGAGTTTTACGAAGGCCTTCCAATATAAGCCCCCAGAACAAAGTCAATCCCAGTCAATATTGGGAATGGTAAAATCCCTTCTGCTACAACGGTTTGTGTTACACTCTTTTTGCCAACTTCCCATGTAGCTGTTCCTCTATGTCCCGCTTAGATCTTTAGAAGAATCTTAATGTTACTTCACCTGATGAGGCGATCGACAAATAAAAGGCAGAGAGCCTTTGTGACGTCACGGGATGTCAAAAAGCTGTCAACGCTTTTGGGGACAGGGACTCGAATCATTCTGTCTAAGGCAAATTATTACTGTCTGACCACTCCACCTCGCAGAACATTGAGGCGTTCTGGACGTGGGGAGCCGCTGTTCAACAAAAATACTCGTGCGGCCAGGCACGGTACGGGAGGTGATGCCGAGTCAACTGTGATTGGGCCAGCAAAACAATTATGGGAATGAACTTGCCCAAAGATAACTGTAAGAAATAGAGTCGATGTCCAAACTGTAAAGGGCTCATCAGGAATAATGCAGTTATAGCGTAAGAATGGAAAACGGAAATAGAAGTATCTCATGAACAGGAGATTAAGACAATGGGACAAAAACAATTCTCAACTCCCTTCAGGGGTAAGAGATTAATCCGCGCCAAAATGTCAAAGTTGGTGGGGAAACGGCTGCAGTCACCGCTTAGAGAACAAAATTATTCTTGTTGGAGAAACACAGAAAAAAAGGGACAGACGGAGCATCACTTTTTTTTAAAAGCAGGTCTTATCTCCTTCATCTAGTTCTGTTTTTCACTATAAGGGAAATCAGGTCAGACATCAAATGGCGTTTACCAAGGTAACACTGGAAAACATTCATAATACCGGTACATTGAAATGATGATAAGATTGTTACGTTATTGGAGATGGTTCAATGGAGCTGTGAAATGGAAATACCGCTGAGTTTTTCAATGCAGGACATGGCCAATCTGGTGTATTTTCCCAGACAACAGGACCTGGGTCAATGTTTTTCACCTTATATTTCAACGACAGAGACTTGCATGGAGGCTGTACTGTTGTAGCTTCTTCGGTTTGGGAAGAGTAATCTCGGGATGACACCCGAGAGGAGGAGCCTCATTCATGTGGAGAGACCTGAAAGGCTGGCAATAGTTTCGGGCCAATCAAACGCTGCACGGATTCATGCCCCGGTTTCTCCACACATAGCCAGTAAACATCGACAGAGTTATGGCTCATATTGTCCTGGGATTGCTTGAGACGAGAGATGGGTATCACGGCCAGGGAAGACACTTAGAGTGACTCTGCCTCAGCTGATAAACCAGATAATGCTTGAGCGAAGGGATGCCCGAACAACCTTTGAGAGAGATAATACTGGGACGGAGTCCACTGACTGCGTACTTTGTGTGCGGACTGAAATATTTCTGGTGTCGCACATTATTAATAAAAACAATCATTTTGCACTGTATGCTATATACGTTATAATATAAGTATCAATGTATTAAAATATGATTCAAACTCCTGTAAACAATAAAATCGACAGTAACGCAAATAAAGTTAAGAGACTAAATAACTCTGTGTTGTTCTTTGCAGTGTTCACTGACTGAGTTGATAGAACGGACTGAGCACCTGAACAACAAATCAAAGTCACTCGACGTTGCAGCGCGTAATTTAAGGACTGTGCCACACATATAGCAGTAAGTTCTAGTACCCTACCAGGAATGCCGACGCTGCAAGTACAGGATAGTAAATGCTGACTATGTAGTAAATTGCTCGATCTCTCATTTCGGTCTGAAGCAGCGATAATTTCTTCGAAACGTTCCAACTTCCACATGCGGTGGTTCAAGGAGTCCTCATACACCAGGAGGAGTGTCCAGTAAGCCAATTAGTGCCGCCTCTGTTACGTTAACCACAAGCGCTCGGTGACCTATTTTTACTCATTGCGTCATTGTGTCACATGTTTTACTATTCGTTTGACATTGCAAGCAAATTGTTTTCATGTCAGTTTGATAGCTTTTCCGAGAAGAAGTTTGCAACTTCTATTCCGTGTCGGGAATAATGAGCCGCGGCAAACAAAACTTTTCTTTGGATCTTTAATGGTTCAGATAACCAAAGCTATCTCCATGAAACTCCTGTCAATTGTAACATTGGTGGCATTACAGAGGCAGTGTGAGCAACTTGCTCTGGCGCCCACTCGCTCAGTCTGTCTTATTCTTTTAAAACTGTACTTTGCCTCCCGACAACTTGGCTCATCATTCAACATTGAGTCAGGAGCAGGCATGCAGAGAGATGAAGAGAGAGGTGAGGATGAAGATATATTAGATAGATACTGTAGATAGACACAGATAGATAAATAGAGAGAGAGAGTAGAGAGACAGGCGGGGTACAATGATTGCATTGATTGATATCAATTACGAAGTCATTGAAATCTTCAAAAGGATACCCCAATAACTGTAAGTGCCACGTTTGAGCTGTACGTGCTGTGGTTGAGCATAATTGTGGAGGCTTTGGGTCAGAAGGCTTCGGTGAGGCAGGCGGAGCAGCTGAGAACAGGTAGGTACAGGCAAGGTTTTCTTAGAAATACTTCTCTATTGGAGTATGTAATGGCAGTGAGGGCAGTGGCAAACTCCTGCTGCAGGATATGGGAGATTATGGACACCGGCAGTGTCCCTGCGGACTTCGGCTGCAGGAAATGCGCGCAGCTGCCTCTCATGACTGACCGCATTAATGAACTGGAACTGGGGTTGGACGCACTTAGGACTGTCTGGGATGCTGAAACAACAGTTGGTCACACCTCAGGTGTAGGCAGCAGATAGTTTGGTGAACATTAGGAAGGTCGAGCGAACAGGGTCCCCTGTGGCTATTCGTCTCAGTAACTGACGCTGTGGTAGATGACCTATTTGGGCACAGCCAGTTCAGCCTGCTCTGAGGTTCAGCCAGGAAGGGTACGCCAGGCAGAGCAATACCGATGGGAGACTCGATAGTCAGGGGCACATACAGGAATTTCTGTGGCTGCAAAAGTGACGTCAGGATGGTGTGTTGCTTCTGGGTACCGGGGTTGAAGATGTCTGGAAACGGCTACAGAACATTCTCAAGGGGGTGGGAGCAATAAGAGGTCGTGGTGCACATTGGCACTAACACAGAGGTATAAAGGGGGAAAGGGTCTTGCCCAGTGAGTATAGAGAGTATGGAAAGAGCCGGAAAAGCAGAACCACGATGGTAGGAATTTCTAGATTACTCCCGGTGGAAAGTTCTAGTCAAGGCAGGAATAGAAAGACAGGTCAGATGAATGTGTACTAAGGCTGGTGCAGCGGGCAGGGCTTCAGATTCTTGGAGCGTCTGAGGCAGGATCGATCTGTACAAGAGGGACAGGAGAACGAGCTTGGCAGAGGGATGGGAACCAGAGTACCAGGTCAGAACGTGGAGAATTGAGGGAAGGTAGATGTCATGACCAGTAAGTCTCTAAGGAAGGATAGGTAGAAGCAAGGCAATAGACACGATGGGACGGACAGGTTAAAATGTGTTTATTTTAATGCTAGGAATATTACGGGGAGGGTGTTGAACTCAGAGATTGGATGAGTACTTGGATCTATGACATTGTGGCCATTACAAAGACTTGGTTGAGAAGGACAGGACTGGATGCCCAATGTTCCTGGCTTCGATGTTTCAGAAAAGATAAGGAGAAGGTCGGGTGGTGGTGTTACACTCTTAATCAGGGACAATATCTCAACTACACTCAGAGGGACATAATGATGAGCTCATCCACTGACTTTATATACGTAGAACGCAAAAATAAGAAAGGTGTAATTACTCTGATAGAATAAATGCTACAGGCCCCCAATAGCCACGAGTCATGAAGAACAGTTATGCAGACAAGATTGTTTTCGCATGAGACTTCAGCTTCCCTAAGATTCACTGGGACCTACTTAGTGCAAAAAGTTTAGGCACGGTACAATTTGTTAGGTGCATCCAGATGGGTTTTTAAAATAAGTATACCGGTAGTCAAATGAGAGCAAAGATCATACTGGACCAGGTGTTGCGAAATGAGCCTGTCCAGTTGACTGAACTATCAGTGGGAGAACATTGAGGAAACAAATTCATAAGTTTTAAACAGATGTAGGTAAGGATAAGTATGAACATGCGGGAGAGAATTAAATTGGAGCAGGAAAAAATTACAAGAGTATTCGGCAAGGTGTAGGGAGCATTATTTGGGAACAGTTGTTTCTGGGCAAGATCACATCTGACATGTGGAGGTGTTTGAAGACCAACTGCACAGAGTACAGGACAGTATTGTCCAGTAAGAAGGAAAAGGATGGCAAGATAAAGGATCCTTGGATGTGGAGAGAGGTGGTGAATTTAATGAAGAAGAAAAAGGAAGCGAATGTAAAGTTCAGGAAGCATTGGAGGATTAAAATGAAGCCAGACCAAACTCAAGAAGAGTTTAGGAGAGTCAGGAGGAAACATGGAAAATCTTTGGCAAGAAGGATTAAAGAGAATCCAAAGATTTCTATACATATATAAAAAGCAAAGGATAAATGGGAACTGGTAGGACCATTCAAGGATAAAGAGAACATTTGGTTGGAAGCGGAGGATGTGGGCAATGTTCTGAATGAGTACTTTGAGGATGAATTTACTAAGGAGAAGCATGTGGAGGATAGTGCGATTTCTGTGGAGTGTAGGAGAAAGTTTGGGCATTTTGAGATAAAGGTAGTGTTGGGTCTCTTAAAGAACATTAAGGTGGATAAGGCCGCGGGCCTGATGGGATATAACCCAGTTGATTGAGAGGGCAAGAGATGAGATTGTTGGGGCCTTTCCCAAGATCTTCGTGCCCTCCAAGGCCAGACGCGAGGTCCCAGAGGACTGGCGAGTAACCGATGTTGTTCTATTGTTCAAAAAATGAAACGAGGATTATTCCGGAAACCGTGAATTATTGATTCTCACATCAGAGACCGGGAAGCTATTGGAGAAGATTCTTAGGAATGAACATTTAGAAAAACATGGCCTAATTATGGACAGTCAGCATGGCTTTGTGCGGGGCAAGTAGTGTCTTATTAAATTGATTGAGTCGAGGATGTGACGAAGGTTATTAATGAAGGTCGAGCTGTGGATGTTGTCTGCCTGGATTTGAGCAAGGCGCGTAAGAAGGTCCTCATTGGAGGCTCATCCAGAAGATTATGAATGGGATCCACGGTGACTTGGCTGTTTGTATTCAGAATCAGCTTGTCCGTTGAAGACAGGGGTTCGTGGTCATGGGACTTATTGCGGCTAGAACCGTGACAAGTGCTGTTCCGCAGGGATCTGTACTGGGACCTTATTGGCGGTGTGTACATTGTAGAAGATAGTCAAAGCATTCAAAGGGATATCGAGCAGTTGCAGATATGGGCGGAGAAATCACAGATGGAGTTTAATCTGGTCAAATGTGAGGTGTTGCACTTTGGGACATCAACTGTAAAGCGACGGTACTTTGTTAATGGCAAGACTTTAACAACGTTGATGTACAGAGCATCAAGTCTATTGCTTCCTTAAAGTGGCTGAATGGGGTAGGGTGTTAAATTAGTCGTACAGCATTTTTTACTTAGTCGAGGCATTGCGTTCAAGAGTCAGAAAGTTATGATGCAGCTTCATAAATCTTTGCTTAGGCCGCATCGGGAGTAACGCATTCAATTCTGGTCGTCGCATTACAGGAAGCGTGGAGGCTTTTGAAAGAGTGAAGAAGAGGTTTCCCAGGATGCGACCTGGATAGGGCATGTGTGATCAGGAAGACTGGGCAAACTTGGGTTGATTTCGCTGGGGCGGAGGCTGAGGGGAGTCCCGATATAATTTTATAAGGTTAATTCCAAGAAAATGTGAGGGGCAAAATTTTTACGCAGTGAGTGGTGGATGCCGGAATTCTCTGCCGGGGAGGTAGTGGAGGTAAATACGATAGGGCGTTTAAGGACTCTGAGATATACACATGAAAGTGCAGATAATGCAGGGACGTTGTACAGGCAGAAATAAATAGTTTAGTGCGGTATTTAATTACTAATTTACTTTGTTCAGCACACATTATGGGCCGAATGGCCTGTTTCTGTACTATACTATTTATGTTCTCTGATACTGATGCATAGTGGAGTCAGAATTAAAGATGATAACGTTTTGCTACAAGGAAAACCATTTCTTTCTGAGATGTAACGTGATAATTCGGTATTGTGGGTTTGCGATCGCGTTCTCCGGCTCCTCTCGGCAGGAAAGTGGCCGCTGGATCCGCTGGTGAAGAAGGCATATGGCATGCTTGTCGTCATGGCCGTTATGTTTCAGGTGTACATAACACAGGTGGACCGCTCTTGGAATATTGCATACACTTCCGGTCGCCACACTGTGAAGAATGTTATTGTCCTGAGATTCCAGGGAAGATTCACCAGGATGTTGCTTGTATTGAAGGACTTGAGTTATGCACAGTGTTTGGATGCGGCGCGTTTGTTTTCCCAGGAACGAAGGGTGCTGACCGTGACCAGATCCATGTGCATAAGGAAGAATAAATAGAGCAGATCGCCAAGATTTTTCCTCTGATAGGGCTTTCAGAAACAAAAGCGGCATGGTTTTAAGGTGAGAATTACGAGAGTTGCAGTGCATATTCGTTTTTTTACACTCAGAGTTTGGATCTGGAAAGTGCAACGAGAAAAAAAGTACAGTTTCTACGTTTAAGAGGTATTCAGACAGACACATGAATGCAGGCAGAAAGAGACTAAAAAAGCTGCAGAAGCTGCAATCTGAAGTAAATTGTAAGCCAAAAAAAGTTGGCCAAATGGACGGTTTCGTCACTCTAACCTGCTTGTCCGCACTCTGTGCACACATTGCAGCCAGCTGCCTGACAACTGTGTGCTGTGCGGAGCTTTCCAGGCGGTTCTCAGATTGTTGATATCATGAGACATACGGAGATGCAGAAAATCTTTGGTATTTTACATCTCACCCGTCCGTGGCTGTCCATTCCACATTAAAGTCGCAAGGAACTCAAGACTAATCTGTCCCTCTCAGGAAGGCTTATCCCTCATTTCCCGGGTACAGTAAATATACTTCCTCCTACTCGTAGATGTGATACCAACAATGATATAATTGATTGGTAACTGAAGAAGTTACCGTTTGTTATATAAAAAGGAATGATCCCAAGGGAAAAAAGTCCGTTTATACATTTCCAGCTTTGACACAGAATAAAATTGAAACGTTTTTCACTGAATATCTGTCCAAACAACATAACATTACATTGTTTGCAATATCCCTCGAAGAGTTAAATGTGTTACACAATGACACGGTGGGTAAAAAGTTCACACTATGTGTTTGTTCAGTGGTTTGTGGTAATGTGACAAAGCCGGGCACGAATTAGCTCACTGTTTGTTTCTCCTGATTTATAAGAGTCCTGAATCAGTGCGTGTGGGCATTTGGAACGATTCGTACAACTGATCGCTGCTTAACGTGGAAAATGGGGTATCCAACAATTTACAACATCGTCAGAATTTATTATCCTGTACTTGCTACGGTCGGTATTCCTGGTAAGGTGCTGTAACTGACGCCATTGGTGTGGCTCCATTTTTGTATTACACTTGCAGCATCGTGAAGTAGCCGTCCCCTGCTGTCCAGGTGTTCAGACCATTGCATCATTTCAGTCAGTGGGCATTGAAAATAATTCTATGCTATTATTTCGTTTTAAAATGTAACTTATATTACTTTAATGGTTTAATTATACATGGGAACTTGAGTGAGGTTTCAGTGTATTTGCATATAATAATATACGGCAAGTTTAAGAAAATAATGCAGATTTATCTTTTACGACAGCGAATACCGGAGATTTTTCCAGTGCTTCATATGTGCACTGTCGGTAAGATCCCTAACCAATTGCCTACTGTCAAAAGCTGTCAGCGTTCGATTCAGCCCAAAGCTATCGCCATCTACTTTTGACTCTCCACGGAAGGAGCGTCTTCCTCTGCTGTCATCCCGAACAGAGGGAAGTGCAAATATACCGTCACTCCCCCAGTCCGTGTCAATTAAAGCAATGACCCAAATTCGACTGTCTGGCAAAAGACCATGCACTAGTTAAACAAAGCTCGCCCTCCAGCTCTACTCCCTGTGTGTTGTTTCCAGGGCGTGAGAGGCCAGTTCTCAGTGTGCATCGCAGGCGAAGTCTGATCAGAGACCCGCTTCCCATCTGGTTCTGTTCAGACTCATTGGTGCCCTGCCGATGACTCCTGGCACTGGTGCGATCCGGACTATTATTCTTCGTACTGATCAATTTGGGCTCGTTGGAACTAACTTCTTATTTTCTGATTTCGCTCAGTTAATTTAATGGCGATTGTGATCCTATCCCGAGGAAAATGTGGTCTCTCCAAATGCATCACTCGCTACCTCGTGACCATGGCGGCAGCGGATCTGCTGGCGGTTACAGTTGGTGTTATACTGGAGCAGATTAATCTTATCTATTTGTTTGCTCATTTCTTATTCACAACTCCTGCATGTGCTGTGCTGCTTGTGCTGAGTGTCGCAACCACGGACTGTTCCGTTTGGTTGACGGTCGCTTTCACCTTTGATCGCTATGTCGTCATCTGCTGTCATAACCTACGGAAACGATATTGTACCGAGAGAACAGCGACGGCGGTGGTAGTGACAGTGTGTCAGTGACCTGTGCCTTGTCCATTCCATGTTACTTTGGAGTAGACCCGTCCCGCTGCGTTAAAAGCTGAATACTTTACTTCGCCTTGTGGAGAGCCTTGGAGACAGTTGACTCTATTCTGACTCCGTTATTACCAATCTGTTTAATTCTGCTGTTTAATATGTTAACCGCTCGATATATTATTGCAGCAAATAGAGTCCGCAGGGGACTCGGCATAGCGTCAAGAATCAAAAGGATTTAGAGGTGGAGAGCCGGAGAAAGTCAATGATTTTGTTGTTTGCTCTGTCGGCAAATTTCATATTATTGTGGATGCCCTATGTTGTCCAAACTATGACGTGGCAGATTGAAAACTACTACTACACAGACAGATATTTCAGCACACCGAGATATATCCTACAACAGTTTGGGTATATGTTGCAGTTCTCAGTACCTGCACCAACACATGTATCTATGGACTGACACAGAGGAATTCAGAGAGGAGCCTAAAGAATGGAGTGAAATATGTGTTAAGCTTAAATGGAAAGCTCTGTAAATAAATGTAAATCCAAGTATCCATTTGTTCATCAATTCGGAAGACTTTTCTTGCGGCTCATGAGACTGTTTCAAACCCCGCTGTATAATTGATTCGTTTTAGTCCGGGAACCTGATCCAGCAGATGAGGCAAGAGCCATAGAATTATTGACTTCATGATGGACGACTGACCTGTCCACCATGAGATTAAATTCCACTGTGACTGATCAAAAAAAATGCAAAACTTACAAAGTGAACTGGAGTCTATCGGTTTTCCATACATTAAACAATACCTTCGCAATAAAGAAACAAAATCACCAGAAGTTTACCGAAAAGGAAACAATATCCCCGTCTAATATGAAAATATCCATTTTAGCGTCCCTTTTCGCCGTGGTCTTGGTTGTATTTATTTCAGATCTCCAGCATCAGAGGTCGATGATTTATACGGCACAGAAATAGTCCCTTCGTCCCACCTCGTCAATGCAGAGTATCAAAAACTCGTTCCCATTCAACGCTCTTACCAGCACTTAGTCCGTGCCTTCAATATCTCGGTGATTCGCGTGATTGTCGACATACTTAAGACACATTGTGAGTAACAACCTCCAGCTTCTGCTCAGGCATCGTGCTACAGACCTTAATCATATGCTGGGCGAGAAAAGTTCTACCTGAGATCTCCTTACTCTAAAACTATGCCCTCGAGATTTTGACACGTTCACAACGCTTAAAGTTCCGGATCTCATAGTCTACCTTTTCCATTCATACCTCTGTATACCCCTACTAGCTTCCCCTCACCGTCCTCCGAATAAACAGCTCCTTCTTTTGCAGCCTATTTTCGTTAAAGAAAAATGCTCCACACCAGGTAACATCCGAATGTCTTAATGCTGCACCCACTCCCCTGTATTCAGAGTATTCGCCTGTCCTTCTGTTTCACAGTAAAATTCCTGTCTTTATCTCTGACCGGTCCGTCATTCTTTAGCCATTCTTACCGCGTGTTAACATGTTTGTGAACGAAGTTTAGATTCCATCTTCTGTCACCTGTCAATCACTCACCTTCCACTGCACCACCATATTCAGCCTGGTGTTCGATTGCATTTGATTTTTAACAAAGTATCTTGCACTCCTGTCAGCAGGACGAAAGCCCAAGCGTTGGAAGGTGGGATTGCGTTAGGCAGCTCTTTAAAAGCTGGTTGAGGCAAGAGAGGCTCAATGGTCTCTTTCTGTGTGAATTGTGTAAGATTACAGTGGTTCTACGATTGTGTGATCACAGGGCAGGGAACACGTTTGTACAACGGAACACAGCTTTGTGGAGGGTATCCGTTCCGTCTGCAGCGGAGACCCTCGCCTTCTACTTCATGTCACTTTAATTCCTCTTCCCACTCCCTCTCCGACCCATCTATCTGTAGAATCCTGCACTGTTGACCACGAAGTCCAATGCACGCGTAAGGAGGCAACCTCTCCTCTTCTGTTTGGACACGGTGCAGTCGTCCACACTCAACATTGAATACTCCGACAGTAGGTAACTGGCTGTTTCCCGCTGTCTCTGTTGGAACGGACCGTTGAGAGGTGAAGAACGGAGCTAAGAGACGACAACGTCCAGGCCACAGGGAAACCCCGGGAAGTGGCTATTATAAAGGCTAAAGCGCATGTCGGGAGAAAGAACAAGACAGAAACAGGAGGATGCACAAACATTGGGGAATAACTGTGAAGTCCAGGCTAAGAAGGAAGCAGCTATAGACCCATCATTAATTTTTGGAGACATAGAAATAGTCAGGGCCTTAGAAGTTAAGGAGATTAATCAGCAGACAAAGCAATGAGTATGGGTCTGTGATGGCGCCACGATGTTTCAGACAACAGCTTCTAAAACTGTATCATGGGATTGCCCATACAGGCCAAGACCAAATGAGATATTTACTGAAGCAATTTTCGTCTTGGCCAAGTATGGGACGATATGTGGCCAAGTATTGCCAAAAACGTATTAGCTATACAAACAACTCTGAGGGTAAGAAGTGCACG
Source organism: Pristis pectinata (assembly GCF_009764475.1). Classification (NCBI taxonomy): domain Eukaryota; kingdom Metazoa; phylum Chordata; class Chondrichthyes; order Rhinopristiformes; family Pristidae; genus Pristis; species Pristis pectinata. Next base: position 790,048 of record NC_067448.1, on the reverse strand, counting down.
TTCCGGATGGGGCCATCAACGACTTCCAGCAGGATTCTGGGAGACATCAAGATTGAATTCACTGGAGGTAAGAAATTTTATTTAGTTATTATATACCATTTTACGAACAAGGTAGAGGCTGTTGGGGCCCGCGTGACTTTTCAACAGCAAAGACGCAAAAATATTACTGAGAGAGATTATCGCCATGTGCGGTATGCCAGTGCAGATTGCCTCTGACAACGTAACACATTACACCGATAATGAAAGAAACCTGTAAATTATTTGGGGTCAAACAGAAATACCATGTTCTCTATCACCGAAGAGCTCGTGATTCGTGGAGAGAACAAACCGTACACAGCAGGGGACGCTGGCGAAAGTCATACAGGACAGTGCTGAGGAATGGACTTTTTTTTAACAGTGATACTGATGTGTTTGAGGGAAACATCCAAGAATAAAAGAGGATTTATAGCCATTTCAGTCGTGTCATGAGATTGGCAGGAGACCCAATATCTGAGGTGAGTTAAGGGTGCAATCTGCAACAACGGCTGGACGAATACCTAGTTAAGTTAAGTGAGAAGGTGAAGAAAATATTGAAACGGGTGAGCAAACAGCAGGGATTGCAGACAGAGAACAACAGTTTCTGCATGAAAACGCACCAACATTACACTATATTGGAGACAGGGTAATGAGCCAGGAGATTGATTGTATGGGACTGTGCTGTGTCCCCGTTACAGGTGTCCATGTGCAGGTTTAATGTTATCTCCAACATGTGTTTGTTTAAAGGAACCAACAGGATCGAGCTGGAGAAATTGGTCGCAGATGAAGGCGAATGAAACTAAACCCTCCATTTCACCACTCTCCAACTGGGCAGACCACTCCGAAAATAACCAAATTACACCGGACCATGCTGGCATTTACTCCTAATAACAAAGATGATATGGGTGGACAAGTATGAGGTATTGTCTTGTAAAGGTGGAGATACCATGGTAACATACACTGGACAGAATTTACAATGTACCATTGGACGGGGCGTAACTGAGCAAATCATCCATAACTGTCACATTACTGCGATCGACAATCAGGACTAAAGTGGAACGGAGAAAGGATAAAGGGTCCAGCATAGACCGGGAATATGATAAGAGGATTCGTCCCTCAGTCGGTGACAATGTGATGGGGAGCGTTGTTGGATAACTTACACAGACTGTATGAATACGACGACAGCACCGACGACAACATCACGGGAAAGAGTATCCTCCACACCGGGACAACTGGAGTTTGATAAGAATATCTGACAAGTGACTGGTCAAGGACTGGTGATGACGCCAACCAGAGAAAAGGCACCGTTTGGAGGACGGTATCGACATGTACAGTGATCTTAAATTTAACTTGTCTTGCTATCTCTACTTAGTGTCCCACTCTCACGCAACAATTACTTCAACTCTTGTTGAGGGAACAGTTACTGGGTAATGCACTTAAGGCCCATAGAACCCGAAGAGGGCCGGTGGAACTAATGTGGGAGGGACATGCAGCAGTAATATCTGCAGTGAACACTCTGGATAGAGCAGAACGAAACGAGCAGATCAAGCAGCTGAAAGACAAAATGAGATGAGTGACAGCACGGGGTTACCGGACATATGACTGAGATGAGCAGAACACGAGAAATGCAGCCCGTCCACTCCTGAAGGAAATAAGGATTCTGAAGCCTTATGAGGAAACGATAAATATTATTTGATGCAGTATAGGGAACACATCCCGAGAAGAGCAGAAGGAAAGTGTGTGCTCCATTTATTATCCATGTCTACTTTGTCAGTTGCAAGGGTGGTTTGCTGCGATTATCTGGGCATCGAGTCCACATCTGGATATCGACCGGACATCTTGGAAAATGGAATAATGTCGCGCAAGGTGACTGCCACCTTTGAGTCTTCAACATAATGAGCCATGTAGATCAAGTTTGTCACGGGTTTCCAAAGGGAGCATGTCCTCGGAATAACACTGCAAATCCCTCACAAGATGCAGAATGAGACCTTTGCCCTATCTCGTGTGCATAGTATCCGGTAACATAAGCATGGGACATGGATTACGGTGTATGATGCCCCAATCCACGCTAGAACAGTGGATCGGAAGCCCAGATGGGTGAGTTCTCACTTACGCCACCTACAAGAAGCCCACTGGCATTGTCCAGAGGAAGTAATCAAAACGGCAGAATCCTATTGTGGATGTACCCATTACAATGACAGTTCTCTCGTGCTTGTTGTAAAGATTAACGCCTCTTTTGTCAGTGTTGCATTCTCCCAGGGAAAATATCACACAACAACATCGGCTACGTGGTATAGAAAAGGCGGATTGAACTGTCCGTAATTAACCGAGACTCATAAACCAAATCTTAATCAGGAAGAGGAGACTGGCAGTTTCGGGATAGGAACGTCTGAGACGGTCGATTAGTGATCGGCTGAAGTGAAAGCGACTGGGTTCTGAGAGAGTTTGTGGCTCCCATTCCACTCCTCCATTACGACTGCAAAATGCTGGTAGAGGAAGGTAAAGATTCAATCCACGGGTGGTCAGAAGAGAACAAACACACACGAAATCACACAATGAAAGCAGAGAAAACATAATGTAAAAAGACTGTATTCGAAGAGGCTTTGAATTGGGGTTTAAATGTTAACAACCACCCTTGGTTAAGAATCATATCCCATGTCATAGTAGCAGTACAGTCAGCGGTATTGATGGCTTTGTTAGTTATGTTTTGCTGTTTCAGGAATAGATAAATTATTTCGAAGTCCGTATTATTAATAAAAAAGATAAGTAAATAAACGGTAGTTGAAACAAAGATGAGATTAAGAGAGTAAAGGGGAAGATGTATGTGCCCTATGCTGTGTGTACTGTCCTGGAGGTTGTCCAAATTGAGATAGAATTGGAGTTGCAAACTTTGAGACCCTCCTGAGGGCGTAATCAACGGGAAATATTGTAAATTTAGTGGCCATTGCGACTGTATTGGTTATGTCGCCACTGAAAAGGGTGGGCGGTGGGTGCTGGAGCATGGAATAGTGAATTGGCTCTGAGCACTGTAGAAAGTAACAGGGAAATGATCATGTCGCAGGGAGTTGAAGGGGGAGTCTGCGGGTTTGGTAACGTGCAGAGGAAGTGGAACCGGTCCATAAACTGCAGGTTCAAGTGAATTAGAGTAAACTTAGAACTGGTTACCAGGCTGCCAACCATCCCATTAACTTCAGAATGGAAGCTTGCCATTGTACATATTAGGTAAAGACGGAACTGCATGCCGTTCATGTACCACTCGAGGCAGTCAGCCACGAAGCTTCGCGTCATACATAGGCACTAAACTCTGACACTGCAGAAGGCTTTCCTCACTCTAAGTACACACAGAGCATGAAGTGTGGAAATAATAGGAGGGGGAAGGTGGACAGATGTAGTAGTGCCGTCCCGAATCAATTTTCCCCTTCTCCTCCGCTGAAAGTAACACAGTGCCACGAGGTCAATATCGAACAAATACCTTTATTAGCAGTGCACCTCTAGGAGAATTCTCTTCAGCACTCACTGAGAGTCACTTCCCGACTTACCCCCACACAAAGGGCAGACAGACATTTATACAGGAATTGTCACGCACATCCCATGCAAACGGCCGCCGCGAGTTTCGGTCAAGCTATCGAGATACCGAGACAGCTATCACACCTCTTGTCTTAGTATAATTGAGTTATATTCAAGGTTTTCAAAGGTAGGTATCACCCTTCACTGTTTCAGACCAAGCCTTCACCTTGATGTTAATTACACTCAGTATCGCCACCGTCTGACATGTCGGAATGGTCCGTTACCCGAAACAAAGGCAGTTAACATACTTAACATTCCAAACTAACTAGTGGGTCAGCAGCTTGCTAGTTCTTGCTAAAGAAATATAAGTGCATATATATATTGGTTTACCAGTTATAGGTATGGTTGCAATTCTTAACCCTTCACTTCCTCATTCCCTCCCTTTTATCATTTCATGATAAACTAGACCGGTGCTGAGAACGGGGCCGAGAGCTTATTAATAAGGACCTTGAAACAGGTATTTAGACAGGCCAGCACCACACAGCATACTATTATAATCACGATGAGTCCCACAGCTCCATGCTGCAGGTATGATGCTCACGACCCTCCTAGCAGCCACCCCAAACAACTTGTCCCTCCTGTGAAAACCCAGTCTAAAACTATCTACTTGCGTCTTAATGTCCTGAATGGCATGGGAGATGTTGTAGGACTCGTCTCTCACGTTGGTGATACATTTGTCCCCAACTATAGCACATACGCCTCCTTGCTGAGGCAACTGGTAGTCCACAGCATACCGGGTCTGCTGGGCATAAAGTCGAAGCTCTGCCAGTTCCCGGTTCACCGCCTTCAGGCCTTCCATAGTACTGTTTCCTGGTGCAGCTAGTCCACAAATAAGGTAGTTTTTCAGGTTTTTTTGCGGGTATAGTTCCAGCCGAACCCCCCAGAGAGAGAGATTACTCAGGAATCCATAACCTAACGATGCTAAGGTAGATCCCAATGACATAGGATCCCTCCAATCCTCACAGAACTTCTCACTAACTGACCGCACTACCAGTCTTCCTCGGACATGAGCCTTCTGGGGGCAGGGGACCGTGACCGGCCCGATTGTTCCTATTGCAAACAAGGCTGGCAGAGTGGGGGAGGCTGTGGTGTAAGTGCCATTAAAGAGGAACATATACCCTTCCTTAGCCCGGTAGCAGGTTACATTACCCGATTGCCGTGGACTGGGCATTTGAGAATACCAAAGATCCCAGCAACATTTCTCTCATGCTCTCTCAGGGAATTCTCCCTGGTTAGCCATTCTAAAGAGACATTAGACAATCTCACGTTGGTCCGGTTCCCTTCCCCACAAACCCATAGCTCTCCTACAAGTAACGTAACACGCCTAGTTTAGCGCACTCACAGCTAAACCATCCCCCCCTTAAATCCTCTATTCCTCTCTGTACAGGTAGTGGTGGCACATACTATCGTATGCTCTACAATCGCTAGCCCACAACCCCACCATATGCCGGTGAAACAGTAGGGGCAGGACTGGTGTTGGTTGTAATACTAGGTCCTCTTACGGTTCCTTGCAAGCATTTACCCGGCAGCGCTCTCCTGTATTTCCCATCTGTCCAACACATTGTTTTTGAAACTTCATACTTAAGAGGCCCTGGGGCTCCAGCTTGGTTGTGGCTACAAGAAGGCCTTCCACTGACTTTGCCAAGGGGAAACAAACGGTGCGATTCCCATGTAGCTGCATATGTATTCTGTAAAACAAATTATCCTCTAACTCCCACGCAAGAGTACTAGTAATGGTGAGGAGTCCGAATTTAAGAAGTATTAGCTTTCCTCCGGTGGCCATCGTTTGCAGTCGCCTCAGATGAATCCAGCATTCCTGGCCTTTAACTTTTACGGCTGTCGGTGTTTGGAGTAGTATCTGGAGGGGCCTTTCTACCGAGGTCCCAGTTTAGGGCGCTCCCAATCCCGTATCAGTACTGAATCTCCGATGTCCAGGATAGGCAATTCCGTGTTCTGCCCTTCAGGTGGTTTAAGGCACTCTCCACCTGTGAATGAAGAAACTTTAAAGAGGACGTAAGTTGTCTGAAATACCTTTGTAGTTCATCCTCCATGATATTAAGGTCAACCTGTGTGGGGGGTTTCGTGGCGTCCCAGGGGGTTCGTCCCGGACAACCATAAACGATTTCAGCAGCCGATACCCCGGTGGCTGAGTTGGGGGTGATTCTCATATGGTATAATGCTAAGGGGAGAACCTTCAACCATTTTAGACCTGTCTCTGACACTAATTGGTTAGTTTATTCTTAAGGGTGCTGTTAGCTCCCTCTACACACCCGCTGGTTGAGGGTGGTAGGTGCAGTGGAACTGCTGTTCGATATGCAGTGCCTCACAAAATTCCTTATTTATTTTTCCCTATGAAGTGGGGGCCATTGTCAGAACTTATTCGTCGGGGTGCCCCAAACCTTGGTATAACCTCTGTAAGCAATGACTTCACCACCGTTGAGGTCGTATTGTTGGTCGTTGGAAAAGCTTCAATCCATCTACTAAATACATCAACAATAACGAGACAGTACTTGTAACAATGTACACGCGGTAATTCAATAAAGTCGAGTTGTGTACATTCAAAAGGACCACCTGGCAAGGGGGTTTTGCCTGGGGTACACCACCCCTTTCCCAGAATTTGTTTGTTGGCATACAAAAACACTACCGTATTTTGCCTTGTGCTGCTTCCTCCAATCTGGGGTGCCACCAGGTACGTAATAAAATGTTACTCTCATTCCCTCATTTCCAGGGTGTGTGTCAGAATGTCGGCAGTCTATAAGCATTGGTAACAAAGAATCAGATATACATACTTGACCGACTGGAGTAACCCAGAGGCTGTGTAGCGCAGAGTGCGTACACCCGTGCGCCTTCCACATTTGTTTTCTGAGTCAGGGACGTCCCCGTGTAAGTGCTGCACAGTGACCATGTCTGGGGTGCCCAGCGTTGCTATCTTTGGCTTGCAAACAACTGCTTGTTTTTCCATAGTGGAAACGATTTTATACCGCTGGCGTGCTGCCACCTTCGCTTCTGTATCTACCTGTTATTGCCCTGGGTTATTATGGAGGCGTCTGAAAGGTGAGCGGAGCATTTAATGATGGCGAATTAGTTTGGGAGGAGGATGGTTTGGAGGAGGTTCTTTACATAAGCCGTAATCTGTATGGGGCTACCTGTAGAGGTCAGAAATCCCCTGTGTGCCGAGAGTTGGCCAAAATCATGGGCAACTCCAAAAGCATAGCGGGATTCACTGAAGATGTTAGCTACTTTGTCCTTGGCTAAAATGCAAGATCGGATCAGGACAAAGAGTTCTGCTTTTTGGTAGATAATGGGGCTGCATAAATTCGGATTACACGCTCTGAGAGTCGTTTACCACGGCGAAGCCACTAAGGCAGATGCCCTGTTCAGAAATGTAGGAACTACCGTCGACGTAAAGGTTTAAGTCGGCTGACTGGATGGCCTTACGTGAAAGGTCGGGTAGGGTGCAAAATAAAAAGTGGTTACGCATTAGACAGTCATGAGGTGGGTCTGCAAGATCCTCAGGTGGGGCCTCTAGGAAGGAAGTAGGGTTAATGGTCGTACAGTAGGCAAAAGTGAGGAGTGGGTTATTCAGGACTGCTACCTCGTATCTGTTTAAGCGGGCCTGGGTAAGGTGTTTTCTCTGGTGAGAGGTTAAGAGTGCCGTTACGGTATGGGAGGAATAAACCATCACTGCATGTTGCAGGGTTATACTGGAGGCTGCTGTTACTAGGGAATATATGGCTGGAAGCATTTGTAAGCATGGTGGAAATCCCCTTGCAACTGGGTCCATCCGAGTGGAGTAGTATGCCACCGGTCTTTTCCTAATCCCCAGGGGTTTGACTAAGGACGGCTGTAGCGCCGTCCTCTAGGACATTCACGAAGAGCTGAAATGGGCGATCATACAAAGGACGTCCCAGGGCCAGGGCGCTGGCAAGGGTCTGTTGGAGGCTATCAAATTCCTCCCTGTGTTCCTTGGTAAGTTCAAAGGTCCCACAGACTGGCTTGAGGCCAAGTGCGTGATGTGCTTAGTAAGGAGCGCCACGTTAGGTAGCCACTGTCTGCAGAAATTTACTAACCCGAAGGCGGCGCGCATACCCTTTGGTGTAGTGGGCGGTGGGGTGGCCATGATGGGTGCAAAACGTTCGGGAGTAAGCCGCCTCTCGGTAGCACTTAAGAGTTCGCCCAGAAATGTTACCTGGCGCTGAGTTTGCTTTACTTTCTGTGGAGGTATTAAGTATCCCCAAGAGTGGAGAGCGATAAGTAGTCTATTAGTGTCCGCGATGTTGGCGGGCTCCGAGGGGCTTGCTAGTAAAAGGTCATCTACATACTGGAAAACGGTGGACTTATCAGAAAGGTGCAACCCTTGGAGTTGATTATGTAAAACTTGGGAACAAATAGTCGGGGAGTGTATAAAACCTTGCGGGAGGCGCGTCCAAGTGTATTGCTGACCTTGGAAGTTGAAAACAAACAGGTACTGCGAGTCGGGTGAGAGAGGAATTGCGAAAAATGCATGCTGCAAATCCACAATAGTCAAAACGCAAGAGTCGGCGGGGATACTGCTGAGATGGTAGCTGGATTCGGGACCACGGGATGTAGTGGCTCTACTATCTCGTTGACGTTACGTATGGTCTTGTACAAGGCGCCACTCTGTCCGTCCGGGTTTGGGGACGCGTAAAATGGGGGTGTTATAAGATGATTAGCAAGGAACCAGGAATCCCTGTTTGCAGAACGAATCTATTAACTGAGTTATTCCGTCGACTGCCTTCTCTGCGAAGGGGCTAATGTGGGACGGAAGGCATTTGTTCTTTCCGTCTTACACGGATCTGGACTGGAGTCACTGTGGTGCACCCTACCTCGGACTTCGATGCGGCCCAAAAATCGGTGGTGGGCTCATCCGAAGGTAGTCAAAGGGGCTGGTGATGGTGTAAACAGCCCGTCACCGAGTAAGGGACGAGGTAATAAGTCAGGGTCCCCTCTGGAAGAGCCTGAGGAACCCCGATAAGTCCTTTGTCTGCTTGTACCTCAAGCCGGTGGGCTAGAAGGCCCCAGTTCCTTTGGTTTATGTCCCTCGTTAACGGACAGGGTAATGTGAGGGGACATCAAGCCTGACTGATTCCACAATTCATTAGGCACTTGGGCTAGAAATGCTGACCCCTCCTTTCCCACTACTTCCCCTGAAATAGTGACAGTCACAATGCTACCCAGGAGAGGAGCATACATTCCTTCTAGTTCCCTTGAGGCCCCGGTGGGGTGGTAAGCTAGCGTCACATGCATCTCAGTGGTTTTCAAGGGTGGGTCAAAATCGCTGCTCGTGAAGTTCACTGTCCACCACTGAGGAGGCTGGTGAATCCAAAGGATACTGTGGGTTTTAGGACCAGTAATGGTAATACCTTCATCCAGGCATTGTATTTGGAGTCGGAGGGAGCAGAGCAGATCCCTCCCGGCTAGGTTAACCCCCAGGTTTGTGGTTACCGCAAACTGGATGAGGCATTCCCGATCTTCAAATTTAACTTGTAAGGGATTCAGTTAAGGGGTAGGATCTTTCCTGTCCCTCCAGCCCGCTCAATGGAACTGAGGCAGTGGACAGTTTAAAATCATGCTGCGCAATACAAGGGGTTTGGAATGTCGATGTATTTGCTCCCGTGTCTATCATAAAGGGAATAGGCTTTCCTTCAATTAAGAAATTGACGATGGGTTCATCGTCCGGGTTATCGGTGAGGTCAGGGTACATGGATAGGCTACTCTCCACGTCTAGTCAGGAAGAAAACGGGTTGTTGGTTGAAAAAGGTTGCCGTTCTACCAGGGTGTCTCGTCTGCTGATGAAGGTAATGGGTAAAGTCCCTCCGCCAATTGTCAGGTGTCCCCACAAAGATAGCATCCTGTTGGCCTGGCGCTCCCCAGTGCAGGTTGTTGGGGTCCCCTGGGTCCTAGGTAATTAGGAGAAGGTGGTGGTGACCCACCAGGAGGCCCATAAACTGGGGCTCTTAAGTCATTGGGGTACAGTGGGTATCCTTTGCCGGACCAGTCAACCCCTTCTGGAATGCAAAATTGCCGCTCCATTTGATAGCCCGTATTGTAGGAGAAGGGAGATTGGGGCCGAGCGGGTCTCTGCGCCATTTCCTGTTTTACCTTTGTGGCTTTCCAATCACGCCCATTACTCTAGAAGTGGACTAGCGCCCGCCTCATGACTTGTCGTGTGGTCAGGCCAGTTCATGTTATTAGTGCGGATACCTGACGCCACTCCCTCAGGGATACATTGTAATAGGAGGGCGTTAAACTGGGGGGAGGCATTGCCTCTCTTGCAGGCATCGTCCCCCGCATAGGTCCCGTAAAGTAAACAGAAACTGTCCCAAATGTCTGGACCGTCCTCACCCTGTTTCGGCCCGCATTCTAAAACTATAGTTATGTCAATAGGCTGTTGAAGGGTTTTACGAAAGGCAGTTCTAAGGGTGGCCACCTAGTCCTGAGGTCGGACGGCCGCCTGAAAAGCTCTCCAGTCGCATAGTTTCCCAGATGTTCTTTCCACTGTGCCACTTCATTAGTTGTAAGGGCCATCCAACAAAGACTGAAAAGGTCTTGTTGGGCAGGCTGATACATCTGAATTGTTCCGATCACATAATCTATGAAATCCCCGGGTTGGTTTTACGGTTGGGCGCCTGACTCATGATTAAGCACATCTCCTGAGGCTTTCAAGGGGTGTAAATTTGGATTGTGGATTAGTGCTGGCTTGGGCTGGATCGGGATTGGGAACACTCCTGTTGGGTAATTGTTTCTTAACCTTGGCTCCCTTAACCCTTTTCAACGTGGGCGGTGGGCTGGGATCTGTAGGGTCATCATAATCAGTGGTAGAATCAGAGTCGGTGTTCGTCTGAGTATCTATTGAAGGACTGTCCCTTGCCAAAGTGCTTCGTCGCTTTTCTGTGGCCTGAGAACCACCCGTCTGTGGACTTTTCCCTTCGACTAAGCCGCATCCTGGTTCGAGACGCAATAGGGCCATGGACTCTACCCAGGGGTGGGACTTGGCTAGCAGTCGCTGGTGGTAAGGGGGGGACGGCTGGCGGGCTAGCCACATTATATGGGGGTGGCAATGAAACGGGGTGGGGGTAGGAAGGGGCTGTGGGTAGGACCATCTAATCCTTCCTCCTCTTCTTCCGTATCATTACTTTGGAGCAACAGGGGCACGCCAGACATGTCGGGAGGTACCTCCACTTTAACCTTACTACCTTTTATTTTTATTTCTGCGTTTCTCCTTGTACACCTCATTTACCTCCTCTCTCTCCCTTCTGCTCCTTTCAGCATCGTGGTCTCTGCACTGAGACTTCAGGACTTCCCAAATCTTAGGATTTCCCTGTTCATCACACACACTAATTCCCCTTCTGCGCGCATTATGTTCCCAGCTAGCCTGCTTAGATTGATTTGTTAGGTCTTCGGCCGTTTTTCTCCAAGTGGACATCAATAATTTCCATTTTTCCCCCCTGTATTCCGCTCCCAAATTGCCTTTTCTGCTTTTAAGCATTTACCTACGTCCCAAGTCCCCTCCAATGGCCATATTTCATTTCCCAATTTCTTATTGAGGCATGCCAATAATTTACGGAAGTTACTCTCGTTCTTCGGATCGTCATTACATAACTTAGGTAGTGGGGTATTGGAACCAGACTTATAGAGAGTTTATCCCATTTTGTATTATTCCCGATCGGACAGTACGAATCGCTGCGATTACCTATAAGATCGGTCTCTTTCCTTCACACACTTCAGGTTCCTGACCTTTTCCGTGGGGGATTTTCCCTCTTAAGAACCGGTCTAAGGCAGGGTGGTAGTGCCGGAGAACAGATCTCAGAACGTAGAGCTCAAAACCTTGAAATTCACAAACTTAAAACCCCGAACCCGAAACTGGGGACTCGAACCCCTTCTTACCTGTGGCACGCGGACAGGTTCGCGAAGAGTCCGTCAGAGGATTTTTGGTAAGCGAAGGAATCGATAAGCTGTCCGACTCCCTGAGAGGGAGCAAGGTGAATCGTACCTTGTGGGCCCTTCCTTCTCAGCTGGCCGTTATGCCCGTCGGTCGCTCACGCCGCTTCCAAAACCTCGTCTTGGACACGTTGGCTGGCTCGCCAAATTTTGTCCCGAAATTAATTTTCCCCTTCTGTCCGCTGTAAGTAACACAGTGCCACGAGGTCGATTCGAACAAATACCTTTATTAGCAGTTCACCACTAGGAGAATTCTCTTCAGCACTCACTAAGAGTCGCTTCCCGAGTTCTCCCCGCACAAAGGGCAGACAGATATTTATACAGGAATTGTCATGCACATCCCATGCAAACGGCGCCGCGAGTTTCGGTCAAGCTATTCGAGATCCCGAGACAGCTATCACACCTCTTGACTTAGTATAATTGAGTTATAATCAAGGCTTTCAAAGGCAGGTATCACCCTTCATTGTTCAGACCAAGCCTTCGCCTTGATGTTAATTATACCCAGTATCGCCACCGTCTGACATATCGGAATGGTCCGTTACCCGAAGCAAAGGCAGTTAACATATTTAACATTCCAACCTAATTGGTAGGTCAGCAGCTTGCTAGTCCTTGCTAGAGAAATATAAATGCATATATATATTTTTGTTTACCAGTTGTAGGTATGGTTGCAATTCTTAACCCTTCACTTCCTCAAGACGTGGTAATCCGACAGCAGCTGCTCACAATCAATGTCCCTTCCCTCCTTTATTATCCTGTCGTAATTTGTCCTCCACCAATTTCTTAACTTCCCGTAAGATCAGAATTTATCCTTACCCATAACTATCTTAAAACAATGAGTTGTGGTCATTCTTCCCAAAATATTCACCCACTATCAGGTCTGTCACCTGGTCTAGTTCATTTCCCAAAACTCGACCCAGTATGGTCGCTCCTCTCATTGGACTCTCCACATACCGTTTCCTTTTCTTTTCTTTTCTATCTTTTTATTGAATTTCAAGTTAATTCAAATTGCTGTACATAACATTAATAGTTATACACATGATACAGAGAGATCGAGGACACAATAATAACAGTAATATTTATACTGACAAGGAGGAAAAATGTCATCTAGACCTCCCGCTCTCTTGCCAAGTGTATGAAGAGAAAAACCACAAATCAAAAAAGTATAATAATAGACAAAAGCAAACCAAAGAATATTTATTCGTTTAAATATAACACACAATGTCGTCAGCTCCTCCCCTCTATATTGAAAGGTTATTGAAGGCGATTCGAAAAAGGTCTGCTCATATCATATGGAAATATTGAATAAATGGACTCCAAACTTCCTCAAATTTAAGCGAAGGCTCAACAGTACCTCTCCTATTTTTTTTCTAAGTTTAAACATGTTGCAGTTTGAGAAAACCACTGAAATGCAGTAGGGGGTATAGGGTCCTTCCCATTAAATAGAATGGGTCAATGGGTCTCTTGGCCATTAGTGTAACAAAAGCAATCATACGACAAGCAGAAGTGGATAAATGACCAGAAACCATCATTGGTAACCCAAACATTGCAGTGATAGAATGGGGTTGTAGTTCAATATTCAATACAGTTGAAATAATATTAAATATGTCTTTCCAATATTTTTCCGAAAGAGGACAGGATGAAAACATATGTCAGAGAACCGACCTCCGAATTACATCTGTCACATACAGGATTTATATGGTGAAAAAACGGGCTAACTTGTCCTTCGAACTTTGGGTCGTGTGGAGCCGCCTCAAACTGTATCAAAGTGTCTAGCACACATTGAAAATGTATTAAGTAATTGGAGAATTTCTTCAATGTCTCTGTAGGAAAGTATCTGGAGTTCTTTCTCATTCATTATTCATTTTATCAATTGTCCCTAGAAGTATTTTCATAATCAGATCATAAATTATTGCTATCAAGCCCTTCTGATAAGGATTAAAACCTAAGATTTTTTCCCGTAATTTCAGCTTTATGTAGTATCAGAAAAGGTGGTAAAGTGACTTTTACGAAGTTTCTAATCTGTAAATATCGAAAGAAAAGTGATCTAGGCAAATTGTATTCATTAGACAGCTGTTCAAAAGACATGAAACAGTTATAAATGAATAAATCACGAAAGCATGTTATTCCTTTCATTTTCCATAAAGAAAAAGCGAGGTCAATTTTAGATGGTTGAAAGAAAGAAATACATTGGATAGAACTTGATAAAATGAATTAATTCAATAAAAAATATAACGAAATTGAAACCATATTCATACTTTATGTTTAACTATTGGGTTAATCATTTTTTACTCAGTTTAGTAAGTGCAAAAGGGTGTGACTCTCCTAAAATAGAAGCTAATGAAAATCCTTGCACTGATTCATACTCAAGGACATTGAATTACATCTAAATCTTGTGCCCAGAAAATTAAGTATCTAATATTAATTGCCCAATAATAAAATCTAAAGTTGTGCAAATCCATACCACCACACTTTTTTTTAATTTTAGTAAATATTTCTTGTTTTTTATTCTGCCATATATGTGCAAGAACTTTAGAATCAATAGAATCGAGAAAGGATTTCGAGATAAAAGTTAGAACCGCCTGAAATAAATACAAATAAAAACATTAATCTTAACCGCGTTAATTCGGCCAATCAATGATAAAGACAATGGGGACCATTTAGTAAACAAATTGTTTGACGTTATCAATTAAAGGTAAAAGGTTAACTTTGAATAAGTCCTTATACTTCTTGGTAATTTTAACACCCAGATACGTAAAATAATCAGTCACAAATCTAAATGGTAATTGCTTATAAATTGGGACTTGCATACTTATTGGGAAAAGGTCACTCTTAAGATTTAATCTATAACGAGAGAAAATACTAAACAGAGCAAGCAGTGATAATGCTGCAGGGACAGATTTCTCCGGGTTAGAGATATTGAGTAACAAATAATCTGCATATAGTGATATCTTATGGGTCCCCTTTCCACGAGTAATTCCAGATATGTTAGAAGAGTCCTGAAAGGCAATGGCCAAGAGTTCCAAGACGATATCAAATAATAAAGGACTTAAGGGACAACCCTGCCAAGTGCCTTGAAAAGCCTGAAAGGGGGGGGGATCTCTGGTTATTAGTAAGTATTGAAGACATAGGTGTGTGGTAAATCAATTTTATCACGGATATAAAATTTGAGCTAAATTTAACTTTCTCAAGCGTGTTGAATAAATATTCCTTTACAACTACATCAAACGCCTTCTCGGCATCTAGCGAGATAACACATTCTGGGATTATAGATGAGGGGGTATATACAATATTAACCTCCTAATATTAAGATGAAAATAACAATTCTTCAATTCCGTCTGGTCATCAAAAATAATTTGTGGAAGGACCTTTTCCAATCTAGAAGCCAATATTAGCGAAAACATTTGGAATCCACATTCAATAAAGAAATAGGTCAAAGATGAACATTCAGAGGGATCTTTATCCTTATTCAGAGTGAAAGAGATCGTTGCATCATAAAAGGATTGTGGTAATTTACCTACTGAGAGGGCATCTTTAAATATTTCAACGAACCATGGAGAGATAAGATCACAAAAGGATTTTAAAAATTCAGCTACATAACCATCAGGACCAGGTGCATACTGTTTCAAGAACCCGTCTTCGACGTACTGAAGAAATTCCGCCCCATCTAAACGTCTTGCATTAAGGATGTTCCAATCCACACTGGGAGAAGTTAACGTCCCGCACTATGATTAACCCTGCTGTTTCTGCACCTTTCCTTAATCTGACTACATATCTGTTTCTCCAACACTCGGTGGTCATTGGGGGGCCTACAGTGTAATCCCATCAGCGTAATTGCATCTTTTTTAGTTTTGAGCTCCATCCAAGTTGCCTCTGTGGACGAGTCCTCCTGGATGTCCTCTTTCAGTACTGCTGTGACATTCTCCCTTACCATTAATGCAATCCGTCGACCACTTAAACCCCCAAACTCCCTCTGTATTATGTTAAAATTAACCAAACTCAAGAACGTTGAACTGCCCTTTCTGTCCCTCACGCAACCTCTGTAATGGCAACATAATTTTAATTCCAAGTGCTGATCCAGTCTCTAAATTCATCCTTCTTACCCATTATACTCGGTGTGATGAAATAAACACATTTCAGGCCATCAGAACAACAATGTTTATTTGCCTATCCCATGTTCTTCCTTTCAGTCTTACTTCTTATCCCGTCTTTCCTGCCCTCAACCCTGCCGCCTGTTGCCCTGCTGTTGTGATTCCTATCTCCGACCCCACTCTAGTTTAAACCTTCCGAGTATCACAGGCATACCTCCCAGTACGGATAAACAAGACAGTTCAGGTGCAAACTGTCTTGGTTATATAGGTCCCACCTGCCCTCTAAAAGAGGGCAATAATCCAGAAATCTGAATCCCTCCCTCCTGCACCAGCACCACGTATTGAACTGTACTATACCTACTTCTCACCTGACTAGCACATGGCACGACTGGTTACCCTGAGGTTACAACCCTGGAAGTTCTGCCTTTAAACATCCCATTTTGCTCACTAAAATAATTTTGCAGGAAGTTATCTATGCTCAGGTCTTTGTCATTGGTACCAATATGGACCAATGACACGGAGACAGCCGGTATCCTTTTCACGGGGTCGAAATGTGTAATACCAGAGGGCTTGGATTGAAGGTGAAGGGTGAAGTTTAAGGGGGATGTGCGGAGTAAGTATTTTACAGTGTTACGGACTCAGTGAAAGTCCCTTTCAGATAGAGAGTGTGTGTGTATGTGTGTGTGGAGCGTGCTTACGTCAATAGAAGATAAAGGACGTAATGACGTTGTTGAAGTCAGAAGGAGGAGAGAGAGAGAGAGAGAAGGCAGAGAGACACCAGACTGCTTGTTTTCTCCATCGATGGATGAGAAACAATAACTGTGTTTGCTACTGAAATCCATGTATGGAAGTTGGAAGTAGTCCGGTGGAGTTCACTTTGTTGCTGACCTGCAGAAGGAAACAGGTATTTGTGTGTGAGCGACCACGATTCGGATGCTTTTCGGGGTGAGTAAGTCACTACCGAGTAAACGCTGAAGTGTAATTGGGGTTCCATCGTGGAACATTTGGATTTCGTATTTACTCTCCCTATGTTTCTCTACGTCTACGTCTTATCTTCTGACAACGGTGGTTGTTGAAGAAGCCCTTGCTCATGTTTCACCTTATGGCTTGAGGAACTGAACTTTAAGAACCATTCCTGAACTTGGAGTTTGGGACTTTGTCACACACACAACGAGTTTAGTTTTGGGGTTAACGTTCGAGGTTTAACATTTTTGAATTCTAACATACTAACATTTTTACTTTTAATTTACGTATTATCATGAGTAGTGATTAATAAAATAGTTTTTAACACTAAATCATGCTCAGTGTGTTTCTTTTGTTGCTGGTTCGTGACAATAAAACGTCGTGGGTGCTGGAGTAAGCTGTCGGGGTGGTGATAGTGGAGGCAGATCCGATAGAGGCGTTTAAGAGGTTCTCATATAGGGACATGAATATTCAGAGAATGGAAGGATATGGACCATTTGCAGCCAGAAAGGATAAGTTTAATTATTCCTAATTATCTTAATTTGTACATGACTTCGTCTTAATGAGCCGAAGGACATTTTCTTGTGCTGTACTGTCTGTTATATGTCCTAAAACCGTTGCAGTCGAATGAACTGACTTCAAGGAAGAGATGATTCAGATACCGTTGTGCTTCATTCCATGAGGAGCAAGGAAAGAGCAAACATCCTAGAACTCGCTGGATTTGCAAAGATATGTAGAGGTTACTCCCATATCCAAAGATGGAGTTACATCCCACTGCCTGCCCCTTTAGTTATCTGCACCACTCCCACGTTAAGGCAAAATGGAAGTTGGTGGAAGAGCCCCTCATCTTCCCCATGGGCACGTTATGGCTTTCCAGATTCAATATCAAATTCTCCATTTCGAGTAACCTGCTTTCTCTGCCTGTATTAGGTTGGGCCATTTCTGTTGTTAGTCATCCTTCTGTGATATTAGCTCAGTCTGTTTTTCCATTAGTACAGCCAGACCTGCTGGACACATCATCGACTGTTAACAAAATAACTCCGAGGACTAGATTATTCTCTGTCTACCAATCCGATGCAAAACGGCGACGGTAGGACAAATAATTTGCAGGAGAAAGAAGAATCCACATTTAACTACAGGTTTGCTGTCAAATCTATTGAGCTTCTCGAATGCTTGACTCTGATATTCAGCAGCAACAAAAAGTACCGGAGAAAAATGGAAAATCTTCAAAATTGTTTCAAACTTTTAAAAATCAAATGATCTTCACATATAAAATACATATCAATCAATCAAAATATAGAAATCGCTTTTCTGCCTCCAGAGAAAACAATCCAAATTTGTCCAACCTTTCCTTATATCTAATGATCTCCAATACAGGAAAATCTTCTGATCCTCTCCAAAGTCTCCACATCCTCAACTTACTTTGGCTACGCCAACCTCACAGAAAAAATGCATATGTGGCCTACCCAGAGCTTTTACAGCACCAACATGACTTCCCAACTAGTTGTACCTAATGCCCTGATCAATGAAGACAAACATGCCGTACGCATTCTTTACCACCCTATCCACGTGTTGTCACTTTCGGGGAGATACTGGACCATTTTATCCTGGAGTACTCCGCAGACTGAGAAAGGATTTGTTTTCCTTTCTTTTCACAAGCCCACCACCACCCCCCCCCCAAATCAATACACTATCCACATCAGTATATTACTTTAATTTGTGAGCTCTAACCTTGTTGACCAACAAAATAGATCCCAGAGCTGGATGAAATGTCGACACAACATTGTGGGCCGAAGGGCCTGTACTGTGCTGTAATGTTCTATATTCTACAGCCTCCAGTAAGGGACGTAGTTGAAAGACTTCTAAAAATCCAAATGCAGTACTTCTGCTTGTGCCTCCTTATCCATTCAAGGAGCTACGTCCTAAAATACTCTAATAGAGAAGTCAAATGTTATTTTCATTGATAAATCCATTACAATTTTATATAAACCTCCACATATCAAAAAGCCATTTGCTCGCTGTAAGTTAGTGCTCGAGTTTGGTTTAATATTGATTCTGTATAGAGATGTCAAAGGTAGACTAGCTTACGTTCGTCCAGTGGATTAAATTCACACAGTTGTTGAAGATGAGGTGCAGGTAACCCGATGTCAAAAATCTTGAATTAGATCGCAATCTGCTTAGATGTGGTAAAACTGTTGAAAGCTCAAGTACTCCTTAAGTAGACGACTATGCATTAAGTACGGCATAATCCACTTCATGCACTTTTCATCTTCAGGCACTATACACCTACACACACTATTTAATTTTCAACATTAAGCCCTTCGGTTACTACATGACAGCTTATTAATTCTGTCCACAGTTCCTTTGCAAGTTTCCAGAAGTTTCCCCGGTATGCTCCCTTTTTATTTTCCAAAACAGTCACAGCATTGACATATATTGTTGACGAATCACGCCCCCTTCACATATCACAAGACAAGTGCGCAGAAGTAGGCCATTCGGTCCATCAAGTCTATTGCAAAGAAAAGGGGTAAAAGAAAATAGAAATGATAAATTGGGGGGGGGGGAGAGTCTTCTCCATGAGCAAAAAAAAAACTATTCTAACCCCAATTTCCGGCCTTATCCCCCTATCCTTGATACCTTGACTAATTAGATATCTATCTATCTCCTCCATACACGCCTCCAATGATCTGGCCTCTACTACTGTATGTGGCAATGAATTCCATAAATTCACTACTCTCTGGCAAAAGAAATTTCTCCTCATCTGTTTTAAACCTGCACCCTCTAATTTTAAGATTATACCCTCTGGTCCTGGACTCACCCACCAAGGGAAACAGCTTGGCCACATCTACCCGGTCCAGTCCTTTCAACATTTTAAATGTTTCTATGAAGTTCCCTCTCATTCTTCTGTACCGCAGTGAGTACAGTCCAAGAGCCGACAAACGCTCATCATATACAAGCCCTTTCATTCCGGGAATCATCAACGTAAATCTCCTCTGAACCCTCTCCAACATAAGCACATCCTTCCTAAGATATTGGGCCGAAAACTGGACATTGTAGTCCAAATGTGGCCTCACTAGTGTCCCGTAGAGCCTCATCAACACTTCCTTACTTTCATACACTATACCTCTCGAAATGAACTCCAACATAGCATTCTCGCTCCTTATCGCCGATCCGACCTGGTGGTTAACTTTTAGAATATCCTGCATGAGTACCCCCAAGTCTCTTTGTACTTCTGTACTTTGAATGTTCTCCCCTTCTAGATAATAACCTACCTGTTTATTTCTGTTTCCAAAGTGTACAACTGCAGATTTCTCAACATTGAATCTCATCTGCCATTTCCTTGCCCATTCTCCTAAACACTCGAGGTCTGTCTGCAACCTGCCTGCCTCCTCAATACTCTCTACTCCTTCACCTATCTTGGTGTCATCTGCAAACTTAGATAGAAAACCATTTACTCCATCATCCAAATCGTTAATGTACAGGGTAAAAAGAAGCGGCCCCAACACCGACCCCTGCGGAACACTACTAGTAACCAGTAGCCAACCAGAACAAGATCTTTTTATGCCCACCCTTTGTTTCCTGCCAACCAGCCAATATTCCACCCATTCTGTTATCCTACCTGTAATTCCATGACCTCTCGTCTTATTAATCAGTCTCTTGTGCGGCACCTTATCGAAGGCCTTTTGAATGTCTAAATACACAACATCTACCGCCTCTTCCTTATCCACCCGACCTGAGATTTTCTCAAAAAAATCCAATAGGTTGGTCAGGCAGGATCTTCCCTTCACGAAACTATGTTGGCTTGGACATTTGTTGCCTTGGGCCTCTAGGTATTCCATAACCTCATCCTTGAGGATCGATTCTAATAACTTTCCCACCACCGACGTCAGACTATTAGGTCTGTAATTTCCTTTATGCTGCCTCCCACCTTTCTCATACAGCGGAACTACATTTGCGACCTTCCAGTCCTCCGGAACCATGCCGGAGTCTATCGATTCCTGGAAAATTATCACCAGTGCCTCCGTTATCTTTAAAGCCACCTCCTTCAGAACCCGGGGATGCAACTCATCTGGTCCGTGAGACTTATCAGTCTTTAGTCCATTTAGCTTTCCATGCACTTTCTCTAGTAATCTTAACTGAACTCACATCCATCCCTTAGAGACCCCTGACTATCCAGTATATTGCTGATGTCCTCCACAGTGAAGACCGATGCAAAATACTCAGTTCCTATGCCATCTCTTTATCATCCATCATCATCTCTCTTGCATCGTTATCGGTTGTTCCTATATCAACCCGTCTCTCTTTTACTCCTTATATATTTAAAAATACTCTTAGTATCCTTTCCAATGTTATCTGCCAACTTTCTCTCATAATTCATCTTTTCTTGCCTGATGACCTCCATAGTTTCTTTCTGTAGGTTTTTTTTTTAAAAGTTTCCCAGTCTTCTGCTTTCCCACTAATTTTGGCTTCCTTGTAGGTCCTCCTTTTTGATTTTATTTTAGCCTTCACTTATCTCGTTATCCACATTTGTTCTTTTTTTCCCCATTCAAAACCTTCGTTTTTCCTGGAATATATCTATCCTGCATTTTCCTTATTTCTTGTAGAAAATTCCATCTATTTACGCTCTGCCGTCCCTCCAGGTAGTTTACTTTTGCAATCAACTCGGGGCAGCTCCTCTCTCATACTACTGTAATATCCTTTGTTCCACTGAAATATCAATACACCAGTTAACAACTTCTTCTCAAATTTGAAACTGAACTTAATCATATTGTGATCACTCGTTCCCAATGGCTCCTTTACCTTTAGTTCCTTAATCACCTCCGGTTCATTACACAGTACCCAATCCAAAACAGCCGATCCTCTGGTGGGCTCATCAACAAGTTGCTCCAAAAAAGCAGCCCGTAGATATTCCACAAACTCACACTCCTGAGATCTACTGCCTTGTTGGATTTCCAAGTCCACTTTCATGTTAAAATCCCCCATAATTATCTTCACGTTATCACTCTGGCACACTTTCTATTTCAACCTGCAATTTATGGTCCACTTCCTGACTGCTATTAGGGGGCCTATATATAACTGCTACTATTGCCCTTTTACCCTTGCTATTTCTTAGCTCCACCCATCAGGATTCCGCCTCTTCTGACTCAATATCCTTCCTTTCTATTGATTTTATATCATTACTAACAATCATGGCCACACCTCCCCCTCTGCCTACCCGCCTATCCTCCCTATACACTGTGTACCCCTGGGCATTCAGTTCCCAATCACATCCATCATGAAGCCACGAATCGGTGATAGCCACAAATGTCGTACCCCGGTCAAAGTACAAGAACTGGAAATAAATTTACAGATCTTAGTTCAACGTTTGTACGATAGAAGTGAAATCATATTAATACATTGTTACGTGTTTGAAAGAATCGCGGCGATACAGAATAGTTTCCCTCAATGGGCAGGAAGGAGGACAGGTAGAAACAATGACCGGGATTTTCTCCAGGGAGGTAAAGCTAAAAACGTGGGATTGAGAGATTGCAGCACCAACGTCCAATCGCCAAGACTAGACCATATTTGGTCAAGGCAAAGCAAATTTCTCCCAATGCTAGGAGTTCTCTCAAGACGCTGGCCCTTCACATCGTCAATGGAACAGCCGAGAAAGGTTCATTCACTGGGCTGTGCTGAAATTGATTGCTGCACTTCCGTCTTGGCAGGTAGTTACCGGAACTACTCTGGGAAATTGAAAGGATGCTAGAGAAATGCAACGTTTGAAAATAAAATGACTTCGACCATGGATGTAAAGACATCTTACTACAGCATCTTCACAAAGCAATGTAGTTCCATGCTTAGAAAAGACAAAACACCCTATTGTAACTTGGCCCAACCTGAAGCTGCTCCACATTAAATCTCTTTCCACTTTAGATACAAACCAAGGTGGAACTTGAGTTGCCTTTATCTGAACAGCTATTGAGTGCAGCCATTGCAAAGATGGGAAAACATTAGCTCAACAAGTTCTCATTGGGTAATGAGGACCTCTGGCGTGCAATAAACGGTTCCCACTCCCCTCTGCCAGTGAGGAAGAGAAATACATGTCATACACTTTACCCCACCACAGAGATTACAGCTCTTCGGAACACAAGGAATGAGAGACTCACCATGGACAGATAACCATATGAGGAATTGAGCTCCTTTTTGATCTGCTGGGTGACACCATCCTCATAGTTCTGGTGGTAGTTCTGACACACTTCACCATCCATAATCGCCTTCTCTTCATGATGAAGCAAGCCAGCTCAGACTAACCTTACACTGTCCTCATTGCCGTCATTTATATTCCTGGGAGTAGCCTGATTGGTGCAACACGAGCTCACCAATGATGATTGCCAGTTATTAGGAACCATTCAACCACTCGTCATGAATCCAAACACCAATGAATAAGAGACAGGAAAGGTGGTAAGACACAGAGCCAACCAGGACTTGAAGTGCTGAGAAACTGGTCTCAGTGACGTCTCCGCACTGCTTGTGGCCATGTTGACCTTCCCCACAGCTGAGGGTGACTTCATATTCAATGATCTCCAGATCACTACTCAATGAAGATAAATAACTTACTTTATTTGCAGTTGCTTTTCCAAACCTAAACAAGGCTGTCAACTAAAGGTCACTATCATCGGTGAGACATCACCCAGAGCCCTTAATTGTTCAAAGTAGTTGTTGTCCAGCAAATGTTCTGTCCACCCGTTGAAGAGTGCAATGGAAACTCTCTGCCCTGGGTGGCGCGAATGGATCTCTTTCCATTTCTCCCACTTTCTACAAATGAAAAATTTTGCCATGAGCTCTCACAAAAGCCCAACAACCTCTGTCTTTTCGTTGACGACGTGGAACAGTCCATGTTCCAAACCTATTCTGGCACCACCCCTCAACACTTTCTCCGCTCCATCGACGACTGCATCGGTGCTAATTCCTGCGGTGCAGAAACCATTAGTGTTTTTACCTTTCTTCCTAAATTCCACTCTGCTCTCAATTTCACTTGATCCATTTCCACCATCTTTCTCCCAACATATCGTTCTCCGCAACTTCTGCCATCTCCGACGTGATCCATCCAGCAGTTCACATCACTCACGTTCAAACCATCTCACAATTTCGCGGCATGTGTCCGTGATAATATATCTGATTGATTTTCCTTCCCCTCCCCTCCCCTCTCCTCTCCGCTTTCCACAGGGATCGCTTTCTCCATGACTCCCTTGTCCACTCGTCTATATCCGGGCACTTATCCCCTCAACTGCCTATCTTCACCCTTCACATGGAATCACCTTTCGCCGCCAGCTCTTGCTCCACCTCTACCTCTCATCTTTGTATGCTACCTCCCTCTTTCCAGTCCTGAAGAAGTATATCACCTGAAACAACGACTGTCCATTTCCATCCATGATGCTGCCCGACACGCTGAGTTCCTCCAGCATTTTGTGTGTTGTTACAGGTTTGCAGCATCTGCATTATCTCTTGTGTAATCTGACTCCCTTTTCTGGATCTCCCTCTCTCCATCTCAGGACACCAACTATCCACCGATATCTATAATAAGCCACCTGCCTCTTACAGCTACGTCGACTACATCTCCTCCCATCCTGTCTCCTGTAAATATGTCATCGCTTTCTTTCGATTTCACTGTGTGTGCGGCATCTGTTCTGAAGATAAAGCTTTCTGACACAGAACTGAAATTACCCGTTTCTCGTGGTACATGGGCCCTCTGCTGGAGTTGGGAGTCCTCATTCGCATTTCGTCCATCACCGGACGTCTGCTGTCATATCCCTCCACCCCGAGAGAGAACAGAGATCAGAGTTCCCTTAGTGCCCACCTTTCTTCCCCTTTCGGTACGTTATCTTCCGCCATTTTTGAGGCGGCGAGGATCACACCTCCAGTCACATCTCTCCCTCTTCACCCCACCCCGCCCCTCTAATTTCCGCAGGGATCACACTCTACTCTCTTCTCCTCTCTCAAACCCTGTCCTCTAGTCTCCCCCTCATCGGTCATTCCCCCTCCTTCATGCCGTCCTCTCATCTCACCCCTTGTTCCTTCTCTCTTCCCTCACCCTTCCGCCTTTCGTGCTTCACATTTCTCCTCTCACCCACTCTCCTCATCCCCTCTCCTCTCTCCTCCATGTCCCTTCTACCTCAGCACCTCCTCTCTCGCTCCCTTCCTCGCATTCCGTCTGCTCTTACCCTCCTCTCCTGTCACATTCTCCTTTCTGACACACCTCTCTGCCCCCTTCTCTACACTCAGACTTCCTTCTGCCTCCCTCCGCTTCGGACACCTCTCTTATCTGTTCTGCCGCTTCCATGACCCCTCCTCGGCCACCGCTGCCCCCTGCCTTGTCCTCCCTCCGGTCTGCCGATATTCCTCTCTTTCTCGCTCCTCCTCTCTGTCCATTACCCTTCTTTCTGTTTCTGCCCTCCAGTTCCTCCCTTCCTCTCTGCCACTCCATCTATGGCAACACTTCTCTCTGTTGTCCCGCACTGTCCGCACCTTCGCAACTGTCCCCATCACCTCTCTGACCACATCTCACAGCGTCCCCTCTCTGCCTCCCTCCTCTCTCCACCTCCTCCCGGTCCCCTCTCAGCTCCTGACTTTTAACCAGCTCTCAGTCCCCCTCCCTGCTTTCTTCTGCTTTACGCCATCTCCCCTCCTCTTCAAATTTGTACCCTCAACTATTCCCCTCTTCTTCACTGAATCTCTCCTCTCATCCATTTCTTCATCGCCCCTCTGCCACACTCCTGGTGAATATGCTTTCAGTGTGGTCTTCTGACACAGGGTCGACGAATGAACGGATATGACTTTGAAAGTAAGTGAGGAGTGCAAATTGGAAGTCGCCCGTAACCTGTGATGCTGCCGTGAAAATGCTGCCCTTGCTGATGGACATTGTGTGCCAAAGAGACTCTGCTGGAGTGGCCGATGCACATAATTGCTGTGCATCCTGTAAATGTAATTCACTGAACCGCTGTTGCAGGGAATGTGCGTTTGTGAAGTGTTGACGTCACAAGTCAACGCGATTTTGTTTTGCAAAATAGTGTACGAACGTGAATTAATATTCAGCTCTCCGGCTAGGTGTTTATTTGCCGTTATTAATTTAACCACATTTCTCCAAATTCGCTGCAAGTATTTCATTCTCCTCTCCCTATACTTGATTCACTGTTCCACGTGGTTATCCATCCCGACCTCAGTCCAGTCAAATGATTCCCTGCCAAGGTTTATTAAACGTTACAGTTCGTTCAGAACGTCCTTCCGCGGGCGACTCCGCTCCGCTAAACCAGACATTTTCCAGAAATTCCACTCACTTATTCCAGATTTCACCATGCCCAAGACATTGTTTCCCTCTGTCGATCTTGAGTACTGTGAACATCACACCCTTGAATATTTCCTCTGCTGACCTGACCTTAGAACCTTCTTCCGAGATACCTAAATGATATTTATCCTGTTGCTGCAAACATTCCTTTCCCGTTACCATGGAGAAACATCCGGGAGTATACTTCCCCTTCAGTTCTATAATGAATTTACTGCGTCAAAGTGTTTTATCAAATTTAGCAGATTTGCGCGAAATTAACAAAGAAACATAACGACCTTGGTTTATCTCACAATTTATACTCCACCCACCCACCCACCAGTCAACCGAGCAAGTTTCACTGCCGCTATCTATGCGAACGATTATAATTCCATGCCCAACTTCTTCGCTTTATTCTGCACTCCGACAGCGAATTCCATGAGCAGAGGTCCCTGGATTAAACCGACTCCCTGTTGGCCTTCAATTGTTATTTGTAATCTCAAACAGTGTTAGGAAACCTCGTTTTTCAATGAACATTTCCCCTGTCTACAAATTACACCGTAAGTGTTATCAAGATATTTTATTCGCAGGAACATCGACATTGAACCAACGGAACCACCCATATTCTAGCGAAGGCATTGTTTTCCCAGACTTGTGACAAACTCAATCCCAACTTCACCCAAAGTGACGAGGAATGTTTGATGAACAATTTTGTGAATGGATGAGAGTGAACAACAGGAGATCGGTATTCGTCCTGTTGCTTTATCTGAAGTCGAATAAAGATTTAAATCTAATTTCAAGGAACATGATAAGGAAGTTGCGATGCTGCATACAATTTTGATGTGCATCATCGAGAGGGACATTTTACACGGCAGAAATATATTTGAAAACAAAATTCATTCAAGAAGAGTCTGCTAAATGTTTATGGGGAGGTAAACCCACACAAAGGATTACGCAGCAAAATGCAATATATTCTTTTTGCTTCTCCAAAGTGGATACATCTCTTGGTCCTTCAAGGCTGGACAGCAGACTAATATTGATAATGACAATACATGTGCAATCCATACCTTAATAATTTGATGCACGTTATGAATGAGTGGTGAAGTTATTACGTAATCGCACACTGCAATGTTTAGACATTGACAACGGATGTGACGCTGACAGTATCTCGCGCTGATCGTAAGTGTCACTGCGAGCTGATGGTACTATTTTGTAACACGCGGTAATGAATATGGAACATAATAGCAATTAACACTAGGCAGTAAGTTAGAAGGAAATAATCTCTTTGGAAACAACGTGATTGACACTCGTAGATTTGCAATTGGAAAGATTCAACTGATTTAAATTTACCTCAATTGTTCCGCCTGCAGTGATCCATTCGGCAGATAGTTCTTATGCAGGAACTTAAACCCGATTTTTCTTCACCAACACGCTTGTCAGGCTAACTAAAGTCAACTGCATTCACCATTGTTCTGAAAATTTCTCTGAACGTTTCTATGACGTTTCTTTCCTAAAATCTGAAGTGGAAAATATTATATGGCGACATGACCGAGGAAGCAGAGCTCTTGAACGGGGGTCGAGGTAGATGGAATTCGTGGGACAGAGGGAGAAAGGTTAGAGACGAGAGGTGAGCTGCTAGGACCCTGACAGAGTTTGATTTGAGGAGAATTTGGAATAAATAAATGTCAGAAATATACAAATGTCAGAAAGTTATGCAGGTGAAGAGCTCGAGCGGCGGTGAATGCTGCGGTCGGAGCATGGCGTTCTCAGCAGATTTCACAAAACCACTTCTCCAAATATGTTGGGCGGAATTGTTACATATCTGTTATTCATACCGGAGGCTGGTTGGAATGGATCGGAAAATAGCAACATCCATCGCCCAACGTGGGTCTCGAACCCACGACCCTGAGATTAAGAGTCTCATGCTCTACCGACTGAGCTAGTCGGGCTTATAACAGTTTCGGAATCAGAATCGGATTGATTATCACTGATATGTGTCCTGAAATTCATTGTTTTGCGGCAGCAGTAGAGTGCAAAACATTAAATATACTGTAAGTTAACACTAAACAAATAAATAGAGTAAAGGGAATACCGAGATGGTATTCTTGGCTTTACGGACCGTTCAGAAATATGATGGAAGATGGAGGGAGCTCATCTTGAAACGATGTGGGTCATCATGCTCCTGTGCCTCCTCCCCGATGGTAGTAACAGTAAGCATTATTATCAGTTATTGTTGCCCAAAAGTGATGGCGTCTGAAACTATATTGGGATAGATTTTACTGAAGTTCAGCAGGAATAGATATAGCCTCGCACACCAGAAATCTTCAGGGCTGTTCTGAGAACATGCAACATTCTAACAAACATTGTAATCCTTTTCTTTTGATATCTGCCTCAATCTGCCAGCATTGGTTATGGAGACTGTGGGAGCGCCATTTCCGTAAACAATAATCAATTAGCTTGAATTTGCAGGGTAAGTGACTTGTCACAGTCATTTCTTCATTTTCAAGATTGGACCTGAATTCAGAGACATGGGTTGGAGGCCCCGTCACCTGTCAAAGGCTGTTCACTCATTGGTCTTCGCATACATTTCGTGTCGCAGCCTTAGTGTCTCGCCAGTTTCACAAATGTGTGTTAATCGTTACTGATCCAAATCCTTCTCGCCCCGCCCGAAATATATTCTTTACGTACGTTGTTTTTGTTATTGTTACAATTGCCTATTTATTAACTGCTTGATGCAGGGTACAATTTGTTTCAATCATTATTCATGATGTAAATAATTAAGTGGTTTTGTAATGATCACAGAATTAGATCTCCCGCAACTACTCAAAGCTCTTAAGCAGAGTTCTGGTGATATGGCCGTTGTCCGCTGAATGTCCAGGGTTTGGCACGCAGTTTACGTCTGCTGCCCGAAGTATCTCCAGTGTAACAATTAAATGTGGTTAAGTGAAAATTACGGCCGAGTGAAGAAGCTGATAATCCAGGTAGCACTGCGGTCGGCCAACGACAAACAGGAGGGATTGCTGAGAAAATTCTTTCCATTTAAATTACACGGACAGACTGGGTGTCTGAAAATATCAGCGAAGTGCATCACAGACTGCATTAAAGGGACCATGAAGAAAGAAAGTTCACTGGGAAAACTAAGTAGTAAATACGGTTCTACAGCTTGTCTGGCAGAGAAATCCATTACCCTATTAACCTACATGGGACTCGAACACCGGAGCCTCAGATTCAGAGTCTAATGCTCAACCAATTCCGCTATGTGACTGACAACTGCAGGTTCCATAATCGTTTACTGTAGATCAATGTTCTAATATCTTAATATCTTGTTGCCCAAACAGTCAATGATAAATAACGGGGACCCGAATTACTTGAGAGCGTAGCTTGCATTTTCTGAGCACAAAAGCTTGGCATCTAAACCGGTCCTATGAAATATCCGTGATTATCCTGCGGTTGGTGTCTTCACTTCCGACGCTATCAACGATTTTGCATGCTTCCGCTGGTGGAATCTGTTTTCACGTTTTGGGTCCGGCAGCTCCCAAGGACCGTATCGCTGTGTCCAACAATGACACGCGGCTCCTCCCAGATTATCTTTTGTTCCATTCTTCAATCATTTAGCCAGTTTTACTCCAGTTATATTTATTGCAGTGCCTTTGGTAAATTGCTGGAATTATACACAGTGTCTGGAGGAGACATCAGTTCATGGTTGCCGGTGACTTTAAATTCCAATATAAACGCCTGTATCAGCATTGCTGAGGATACGAGAAGCGGATTGCCATACAATTTTTCTGGTTCCCCGAGGACCTTCAGAGGAGGCAGTCTCCACGTCCCTATCAGTGTCCTGTGGACTGTGTTACCTGTTCTGCAGCACGATATTGTTTCTAATCTGCACCCCCAAGCCGGACAGTGCAGGGGTGCTAGTCCAGAATGAAGTTTTGCTTTCACGTTGGTCGTATCATCTTTCTGTAATAGGCGATTTAGCTCCAAGATCCGGCTTCCATTTCAGTGAGGCGAGTCTCAGGTGTGGGGGATGATTTTGAAGCAGGGCCCAGGTAGAACGAGAAGAGTTTATGATTTTGAAATGTCAAACACCCAATTGGACCTGTGCATAGATGTGCATAGAACAAACTCAATTTTGTCAGAGACTTTGGGGCACAAATGCTTCATTTTAAATGAATCCAACACTGTTGACCGAGGCATCAGCTGAGCTTATTTTTTTCCTGTGAATCATAAATGTCCTTTATTTCTGAATTTCAAGCGAGCTTGGAAATACGTCCAGCAGAACCAAGAAGTTATGTCGATTATCTATTCCATTCCGACTTGATCTTTAATCAACACAATGTGATCAATTTATTCTCGTTGTTTTCCTTAACGCTCCCTTCATTCTTTTACACAGATGCCAATTCATTTCGCTTGTTTTCCCAGGAAACCGTGGTTTCCAACCGTCAAGTATGTCCTTAATCTGCCTGTACCCAGCACGAGGGGGCTGCTGAGCCCCCACGGCCTCCATTCAAGTCCCTACATTAACGCCCACTCTGTCCCTCGGTTCATTCCACTCACTCCCCTGACCACCACCCTCTCCCGCTTTACTCCTTCCTCTGATCTATATTTCATCTTCCGTCCTTCCAAAGTCATCTCCCAATCCCTAATTCATTCGTACATCGGGATAACATTCCCTCCCTATATTTATCAGGTAATGAACACCGTGACCTGAGCGCGGAAACGAGTTTGTAACCGTCCTCAGATGGAGTGTCTGGCGGCGGAATGAAGGGGCCGAACCAAGTTTCAACCCCTCCAGGAGGATTGTGTTTTTTGTTGCCCTTCATAACTGTTTGGATCTCCCAAGTGGATCACTGGAGCCGGAGAGAACATATCTGCTGGTTCCTTGTTCGTAATCTGGTTCCTCACCCTGGTTTTAGAGATCGTAGGATTTACATCCTCCTGAACCTTCATCATTACTTGTTGCCAGTCAGTGCCTTTCACTATTCTGTTTCCGTTCCTATCTCTCCCCTTTGTGGTATATCCCCTGTGGCGCACCCCGTCTGCCATTTGGTAGACCGGCAGTTGGTCTGACAACTCGCTCCCACCAGCGATGTATTGCCGCTGGCAGCAGGAGTCACCCAGCTGGAAAACACTCATCTTCATCACCATTCGTCATTGTGGAAACTCCTGGCATTACTTTCAGTGCCCGAGCGAAAACCGCCATGCAAAACCAGATTACCAATGTCCATGAAAACCAAGAATCACGAATTTACTGAGAACTTTGGCCGATCTTAAACTTAATTCTGCCCACTGCATCCGCTCCATTTCCTTGGATCGTCAGACGTGAAGAGTCCGCTTTTTATATCTGCATCAGAACCTGCCATTTCTGTTGTAAGTTGACCATCTGTGAGAATGGTTCCGTTTTAATCACTCCGTGCGTACATCCTGACCTGCTGGGCATGTCGCACAGTCCGTGTATTGGCAACACAAATCACGGGAAAAGAAGTACAGTCGGACTCACTCTGTCCCACCAATACATTTAATAGTCCATTTGTCTCATCATCCCAGCTACCTTCTCCGCAACTTCAATTTACCATTTCATCTTTGTTCCCGGGTTCTGAGAAAGGATATTTGACTAGAAGCTTTTCTTTTTTTCTCTTCAAACAAAGATGTTCGCAAGGTGATAAGTATTTTTCGTTTCAAAGATTGGGCGGTAGCAGATGTAACACGGATTCTTTGGAAAGAAGCAAGAGAGAAGACCGGAAGCACCTCCCCGCCTACCTTCCCCTCTCACCTGTATTCACATGTAATCCGCCAGCTATTGTTTCTCCCACTCCCCTGCCCTTTAATTGCGTCTTCTACCCTCTTTCGTTCCAGTCGTGACGAAGGGTCTCGACCCGAAACATCGACAGTTGATTTCCCTCCGTAGATACTGCCTGACATGCTGAGTTCCTCCAGCATTTCGTGTGTGTTGATGGTCACAGAAAGCAGTGGATCATTTTCCCTTACACCACCAGCCATTGAGAAAATCCTGTAGTCTATGAGTAAAACGTGGGAACTCGCAAATAAAAAAAATGCATTGGGCAGTGTCAATGCATATTCATGAAAAGGAAATCATGTTTATCAAACCTGTTGGCATTGCATTTGCCTTTAACTAACAGAATATATAAGATCCAATATGCTGATCAGATGACTTGGACAATGCGTGATACAGGCGCTAGTTCAAGCGAAGTAGATTGCGCGGTATTGGGGATAACAAATAGGTGGGAATGAAGGACTTTCCAAAAGACTGAGAACAGGAAGAAGATATAAATGAGTGCGTTTCAGTTCGGGTGGCTGGTGGCATGCAGGAAGGATTGGAATCATGGCCCTAGATCTTCACTGACTAAATCAATATTTATCATTAAACCATCAAATACATTTTGCCCAATAATTCTGAAGATACAAATTGGGTTGTCAGTGCCTCTGTGTTAAGAACGAAGTAGGGATTGAGAAATTCACAGTTAGCATCCGTGAATGAGAAGAGAGAAGACAGTTAAGGTAAAAATGTGGAGATTAATTTTGGTAGAAAAACAAAGTCCGTGTATTATTGAACAGTGAAAATATCGAAAAATATTAATATTGAGGGAACGCGGGTACCCATGTGCGCTAATCATTGAAAGTTAACGTAAATGGAGAGCAAACCATTAGAAAACAAACATTCCATCGTACTCTATTACAACTGTATCCAAGGATTTAATTATTACCTCAACCATATAGTGTCAAAGGGAGTGTACATTCAGTTGTCCACACGTCAGCACTGCCCACCCCAATACACACACACACACACACACACACACACACACACACACACACACACACACACACACACACACACACACACACACACACACACACACATGATAATTTAGCATGTACAGTTAATGATTGTAATTGTTTTGATTTTCTAACTTTGGTATAATTGAAAGCAATATATGAAATTGAAGACTATTTATCAAGCAGGCTGAAGATAAGAAAGACAGACAGCCACTTGAGGGGTACTAGACATTTTAATTTTTCTGGCTGCATTGGGGCGTGGCCGAGGGCCGCATGGAGGACTGAAAAAGAAATATCCAAGAATGAAAAGAAAATTTGGAAGTTTGCGAAATACTCGACCTCTGTTCCCAACGCACTGGAAAGGGATTGTGCCAACAAGCTGATCTAGTGAAGGTAGCTTCACGGTCACTTCAGAAGAGGCAGTGTCCTAATTCGAGTAAAGAAGTGCCTTAACTGCAAATCAAAGTTAATTAGAGCAAAGGATGTCATGTACTGGATAAAAGAATGCAGAACTACGAACAGAAAATCAAGGTCACGGGATAATCGTGAATGTCATTAAGACAGAAAAAAGGTCCATAAATCCTGTACACGCCGATGGCCAAAGGAGATTCGTTATATGCAAGATGAATGGAGGAACCGCTGTCAAGGAAGTCCTGTCTAAATCAACAACGTGTGAGCACAATCCAGAATTAAGGAAAAATGCAACTTGGTGATTCATTGTAAAACTTTAAAATCCGCATGTAACTATTGTACCGCGAATATTTAGGGTACTGGATGAATTTTGGGCCACTGAACCGTCTTTTAGCTCTTACTGGAATTGCTCCCCGATGAAGTATTTAACTAGACCAAAATAAACTGATTTGTTCGAGGACCCCACCCCAGCCTGTACGAGCTTTCTTCAGTGTGCCGTCTCGGTCTGAACTTTATTTATGAGGGCGACTGGGCCCCACGTAAAAGCTGGATTTTGAGTGCAGTAAACATGCAAAATCCCTCTAGCAGGCATGCTCTGAATATTTAGAATTTTGCTGCAATTAATGAAAAGTGAAACTCAAACTGGCTCATGGTTATTCCGAAAATTATAGGAAGACCGACTATTCGGAGAGTAATTCCAAAATGTCACGACCTTCCAGCTAAACAAATTCCTCGTCGGTGCTATTGTCGTTTGCCTTTCGCTGTGGATATTTAGACCTTGAGTCCTGGCTCTAGATTCTGTAACCAGAAGGAAAATAAAACTGCTTTTCACTCTCCCTGTCAAAGATTTCAAGACATTCAATGAAGTCACCGATAATTCTTTTAAACTCGAGATTAGCAGTCGCAGAATTCTTAATCCTTCCCTAAATGACAAAATTGCCACCTCTGGGATCAATGTCCATCTCAATCATATCCTATAAAAGGTAGGGAAATCGGACGTACGCTGCATTCCCCATGCCGTCTCACCTGTACTCTCAATAATCAAAGTAAATCATCTCGACACTCGTATTCAATTCCATATATATTATTTATATTTCTTGCTATTTATCCATACATTGTAGTTATTAATATATAGTCTGTAATAAAAGTCTATTTTATTTGTTAAATTAGATGTATTTTCCATATATTAAAATTCTACTTTAATACATATATATTGTATGTAGTATGTACACACACATATATAGAGATATATATAGAAGTAGAGTAGATATATGTATGTATAGATAGATAGATAGATAGATAGATAGATAGATAGATAGATAGATAGATAGATAGATAGATAGATAGATAGATAGATAGATAGATAGATAGATAGATAGATAGATAGATAGATAGATAGATAGATAGAGATAGGTAGGTATAGATAGTTAAATAGATATAGATATATACAGTTACGTACCAGCAACAAAAGAAACACACCGTCATGTATAAGTGTGTGAAATTATATCATTAATAACTACTTATGA
This sequence comes from Pristis pectinata, assembly GCF_009764475.1. Taxonomy (NCBI): domain Eukaryota; kingdom Metazoa; phylum Chordata; class Chondrichthyes; order Rhinopristiformes; family Pristidae; genus Pristis; species Pristis pectinata. Next base: position 755,423 of record NC_067448.1, on the reverse strand, counting down.
TTAATAAGAAAAAAATAAAAATGTTAGATATTAAACATTAACCCCAAAATCTAAACTCAAAGTGTGTGTGTTGCAAATTCCGACCTCCAAATCCAGGAATAGTGCTCAAAGTTCTGTTCAGCAAGTCATAACGTGAAACGTGAGCAAAGATTTTGCAAAACCGCAGTTGACTGAAGAGAAAATGTAGAGAGAGAATAGAGAGAAATTACGTAGTCCAAATGTTCCACGATGGAACCCATACGACATCTAAGTCACTAATGATCTCCACGGCTTTGTTCCGAAGTATCTGCCACCCCGAACGGCATTCGAGACGTGGCCGTCCTCACAAATACTTGTTTCCCTCTACAGGTTAACGACAAAGTGGACTCCACTGGATTATTCCAAAAATCCATACGTGGATTGTAGTGACAGACACAGTTATTGTTTTTCATCCATCGATAGAGAGACCAGCAGGCAGTGTCTCTCTGTCTCTCTCTTTCTCTCTATTTTTTCTTCGACTTTCTTTGACTCACTGAACAAAACGTCAGAACGTTGTTATCTTGTTGCCGTGATGACACCACACACGCACACACACACACACACACAAAACTTAATGTACTATGTCTTAAAGGGACATTCACCAAATAGTAACCTAATCCGTAAAGATGCACACACATTGCATCCGCATTTTCTCGTGGAACATGCTTCATTACTTATCCAAACAGCTCAGTTCCATTGTGGGTCTGTTTCTTTGTGCCGTTTGGGATTAAGGCACTGCCAGGTGATTGAAGCAAACATCGCCTGCATGCTTCATTAATGATGTTGACCAACGGTAAATTATAAAATAATGAATCCCCATCGATTGAAGAACGTACCAGGTCATGTGATCATGCATCGACAAACACAAGCTGCTTAAGGTTAGTTCAATTTCGCCAGAGCTGACGGCTGCACTGCATTTTCAGACCATCTGAAGAAATGCACCATTCTTTCGGATAAATGTTTCATGATATTACTCCTGGTGCTTTATCGACATCGTTTAAAATAGTTGCATCCAATTCCAAGATTGTAGAGCTAGAACAAAAACAACCCAAAAAACACACGTGCACAAACAACGATTGCAATCGAGCTCTGCGGAGAGTAAAATGACTTCTACCTCAATGGTGCTTTATTTGCAAATGGCGTTGACTCGCCCGGAGCAAAGAATTCACACTGGTGCCGAGGCACAAGTGATGGGCCGCCTGCGAAACAATTCCAGCTGCTAGGGGTCAATCATGAGCTCCGGTGCTACATTTGTGGATTTTGTACGTACTCTTGGCAAAGCGTGATTCTACTCAAATTCTTCCACATCCCAAAGATGCAGAAGGTAGTGTGATAGCTCAGTTAGCCTCTGTAAATATAACCGTGAGTAAGGAAGTGGAGGTATCTGGGAGGAACATAAGGGTTCGTATGGAAACCAATACAGAATTTCAGGTAACTGTTTGTTGATCAGTGCGGGTTCCGTTGCCGTGGGGCCCGCTTCTGTGGTATACTACTTTATGACGAATAATTCCATGGAAGTTACGATATTCGCTTGTGCAAAGATTGGGATGGTCACTGCGCCGAATAAAAGGTAACTTGTGCAATAAACAGACGTAGCAGAAATGTAGTCTGTGTGCGTGTTTGTGTATGCATGAGTGTGTGTGTGTGTGTGTGTGTGTGTGTGTCTGTCTGTCTGTCTGTCTGTCTGTATGTCTGTCTGTGTCTGTCTGTCTGTGTCTGTCTGTCTGTGTTTGCGGGTGAGCGCGCCGGTGTGTGCTCGCTCTCGTGTGCGGGGGTGCGGGAAGGATTCTGCCCTGTCCCAACTGACGAATTCCACTGCGTTTATCCCTGAACGTGGAACATGATAAGGTAACAGTATACATAAGACTTACTTGCCTCAGGACGTTCCACAAAAATGGAAGCAATGTTTACAGCAAGATATTCCATTTACCAGCCAGAAAACACAAAATGAATCGAATATACTTCATTGGTATTTTCATAGAATAATTTTCCAAATAACCTCAGAATTCTCTTCCAGACTGAAGTTCCCATTTCCCTCAGTTGCCCTCCGAATTTACTTTGGGTCGCTGCATAAATTCACGTGTTTGAACAGCTGCTCAAATATTTTAGCATGGCTCCGACGTCCGTGACAATGCACGCTGGGTCTGCGCGGTCACCCCGGTAACTATTGTCGTTACAAAGCTCAAACCTGCTGTTGCCCAGAACAAGACAGAACTACCTGAGATGGCGAAGAGCAAAATAATGGATTTCCTTCTGGTTTCACCTCTGTGTCACGTTCGTTCTCACTACTGTTACCACGAAGCTTTCTGTGAGCTCGACTGGCTACTAAAATAGTCTGACTGTCAAAGAGTTATACTAGAAAATTATCATGAAAGAAACGGGACAGAGTCAGAAGACGTAAAGCATCAGGAATCCTGAACCCAAGAGTAAAGTAAAAAATCGTACATTTTTCTTGAAGCCCTACTGCACCTTGTCAACAATTTGCATAGCTTCATCTTGATGAATTGAAAAAATTGATTTTAGTGTAAGACCTTAAAAAGCGTTCCCCAGCTGAAATAACAACATATCTATATGAAAAGGAGGTGGCAACTTTGAAAGAAACTGCTAGGTTAGCAGATGATTATGCTTTAACTCATAAATCCAAATGGGGACAAACTAAAACCTTTCAAAAGAAGTTATAAGGACACTCCAATTAAACCGGAGATTAAATTGGGAAGTAATCAAAAAAGGAAGGACGAAAAGAAGCCAGTGCTGGGGAAATCTGCTGAGCGTACTTGTTATTACTGTAAGAAACCTGGTCATGTGACAGCTTATTGTTCCCTTTTGAAGGAAAGGAAGGAAAAAGATGCCGTGCCAAATACTTGTTTTCACGTAGTTAAACGCGAAAATCAAAAGGGTTTAGGGGATGTTGTTAGAGATCAGTGCTTGCCCGATGTAAAGGCTGAAAAGTTGGATGAGGTGAGGAGGTAATTCCGTTCTTTTGTATCAGAGAGTTTTGTTTCACTGAATGCTGGGTGGTCCCAAGTGCCAGTGAAAATCCTTAGACATACTGGGGCTTCCTAATCTATATTACGGGACAGTGTTTGAAATTTTGGTGAAGAAACTGATGCTGGTGAGGTAAATTTTGGTGACACTATGTCTGTACCTTTACACCAGGTGATCTTAAAGTGAAAGTTCGTAGAAGGACCTGTTGAGATAGGATACGACCCATTTTACCAATGGAGGAGTTTCTTTGTTATTGGGGAATGACCTTGCAGGTGGAGAACTTCTCCCTGTGGTACGGGTAACCACCAAACTGAGGGTTGATGAGTCCAAGAGTGATCCAGATGCTTATGCATCCTGTGCGGTGACTCTACCTAGGGAAAAGAATTAGCCAAGGCCGACAGTCCTGTGCAGCCTAATGTTGTTTCCTGTGACAGCACTAAACAAGATGAAAATTATGATGACCTGTCCGAGACTTTTCTGTCTTCACTGGAGGATCAAAATCCTTGTGTTGGGCCTGAATATAAAGATGTGTCTCTGTCCAGGAATGAATTTGTAGTTCAGCAGACTAAATACCCTGAGCTTACCGAATTGAGAGAAAAATCACTCCCAAGTGATGAAATTGAGAAAGTGCCAATTGGATATTATGTCAAAGATAGAGAGTTAATGAGGAAATGGAGACCTCCTCATGTCCCTGTTAATGAGGAATGGGAAGTTATTCACCAGGTTGTGATTCCAAAAGTTCTTCGGAATGAGATTTTGAACCTGGCCCACAGTATGCTTTTAGGTGGTCATTTTTGAGTGAATAAAACTGTAAGAAAGATTTTGAAACAATTCTCTTGGACTATTTGAAAAAAAGATGTGGTGATATTTTGTCGAACTTGTCACCCATGTCAGATGGTAAGTAAACCAAATAAAAGTCCCCCTGTGGCTCCTTTAAAACCTATTCCTGCTTTTGGTGAACCCTTTTCGAAGGTGATGGTAGACTGTGTTGGTCCATTGCCAAAGTCCAAATCTGGGTATCAGTATTTGTTAACCATCTTGTGCGCAACTTCTAGATGTCTATAGGCAATACTACTTAGAAATATTAAGGCTAAGACTGTGTCAAAGACTCTTTTATTTTTTTCCACTTTGGCTGGTTTGCCGAAAGAAATCCAATCTGATCAGGGCAGTAATTTTATGTCTGGTTTATTTCACAAGTTAGTCTATGAGCTGGGAGCAAAGCAGAGTGTATCATCTGCGTATCACCCAGAATCTCAGGGAGCTCTGGAGAGATTTCATTCTCCTCTCAAAACTATGCTGAAAACTTATTGCTTTGAAATCACAAACTATTGGGATGAAGGTGTTCATTTGCTTTTGTTTGCAGTGAGAGTCAATACAGGAGTCCTTAGGATTCAGTCCGTTGGAACTTGTATTTGGACATCGGGTCAGAGGACCTTTATAATTTTTAAGAGAACAATGGGTTAATGAGGAGGTGCATTTGAGTTTGTTGGACTATGCCCAGAAATTTAAAACTGGGCTGGAAAGATTTTGTCAGCTGGCAAGAGAGATTTTGGAAACCAACCATCGAGGATGAAGGCATGTTTTGATGAACATGCTGGTCAAGGTCATTTACGGAAGGCCAAAAGGTGTTGGTATTTTTTCCTAGTCAAAACAACCCACTGGAAGCTCGATTTACCGGACCATATATTGTTGAATACAGATTAAATGATATGAACTATGTAATCAAAACACCTGAGAGACGCAAGAAAAAACAACTCTGTCATGCAAACATGCTTAAACCTTATTATGAGAGAAGTTCAGTTGTGGCCATGGTGCATAATGTGAATGTTGTTCCTAGGATATCTGATGTTGATATTGGGGAAGACCAATTTAGACCAAATATTGTTTCATCCAAACTACGAAAACCAAACATCCTGGAGAACTTTAAAACATTGTTTTAAACAATGGCCCATTGACAAGTTTTGCAGAAACAACAGATGAGACAATTAATTTTAAAGTTTAAAAATCTGTTCCTGGATGTTCCAAACAGAACGTCGATAATTAATCATGATGTTGACGTTGGGGATGCAAAACCAGTCAAACAACACCTATATTGAATGAATATGGAAAAGATTAAACATGTTGACAAAGAGATTGAATATATGTTGGAGAATGATATTATTTGACGTTCCACTTCAAATTGGAGTTCTCCCTGTGTTCTTGTGCCTGAGCCTGATGGAACTATCAGATTTTGCACAGATTATAGAAAGGTGAATGCTGTAATGAAGTCAGATGTTTATAGAAAGGTGAATGCTGTAACGAAGTCAGATGCTTATAGAAAGGTGAATGTTGTAACGAAGTCAGATGCTTACCCTACTCTAGGGTGGATGATGGCATAGACAGAGAGGGAAAGGCGAAACCTCTTACCAAGATTGACCTATTAAGAAGATACTGGTGTGTTCCATTACCAGATAGAGTAAAGGAGATATCTGCCTTTGTAAACCCTTCTGGATTGTATGAATACAATGTATGCCATTTGGAATGAAAAATGCTCAGGCAACATTTAAAAGAATGATTAATTCAGTGGTTCATTGGTTAAAACATACAGATGCCAACATTGACGACTTAGTGACAGGGAATGATACATGGGAGACTCACATCTCCGCGTTAGAGAGGTTGTTTGAAAGACTTTCCGAAGCCAACCTTACAGTTAACTTGGCGAAAAGTGAATTTGGCCATGCCACTGTGACGTATCGTGGTTATGTTGTAGGTCAAAGGACGTTAGCTCCTGTTCAGGCAAAAGTTCCAGCAATATCTGAGTTCACCGTTCCCACGGGTATGAGGACTGTTAGAATATTCTTGGGAATAGTCGGATATTATCGCAAATTTTGTAAAAATGTTGCTGATATTGCACTTCCACTAACTTATCTTCTGAAGAAGAGAGTGAAGTTTGTTTGGACAGATCCTTGACGAGAAGCATTTAAGAAGCTGAAAGCCATTTTATGCTACCATCCTGTGCTCAAATCACCTGACTTTGAAAAGCCATTTTAATTAGCAGTAAATGCCAGTGATGAAACTGCAGGAGCTGTGTTGTTGCAGAAGGATGACCGTGATGGTATTAACCATCATGTCTCTTACCTTTCAAATAAATGTAATGAAAAGCAAAATAATTATTCCACCAGAGAGAGAGAATTACTGTCGCTAGTTATAGCTTTGCAGCTTTTCGGTGAATATGTATGCACCGCCCAGAAACCACTGACTGTGGATACAGATCATAACCCATTGGTGTTCATGAGCCGAGTGATAAAAAGAACAGAGGGCTGTTAAACTGGAGTTTAATTTTGCAAGAGTTTGATCTCATGATAACTCACATTAAAGACAAAGATAACGTGATTGCTGATTGTCTTTCGCGATGTTAAATGGGAACCATGTATCTTTACAAATCTGATATTTTGTAATTGTGTAGAATGATAATTATTAACACATTACTAACTGTATGCACGGTTAAAAACTTTTGCTTTTGAAGAACAATTTTTTAGGTGGGAGGAGAGTTGCTGCTCAGGTTACTATTAGGGAATGTCACTTTAAGACATAGCACAGTAGCGTGTGTGTGTGTGTGTGTGTGTGTGTGTGTGTGTGTGTGTGTGTGTGTGTGTGTGTGTGCCGTGATTAAGACTACAGCTGTAAAAGGACATGATGATGTTTTTGGAGCAGTCAGTTGATCAGAGAGAGAGAGAGAGAGAGAGAGAGAGAGAGAGAGAGGGGGGGGGGTAGAGAAATACCTGCCTGATGGTCTCTGTAACGATGGATGAAAAACAATAACTGTGTCTGTCACTACAATCCACGTATGGAATGTTGGAATAATCCAGTGCAGTCCACTTTGTCTTTAACCTGTAGAAGGAAACAGATATTTTTGAGGACGGCCACGTCTCGAATACCTTTCGGAGTGGCAGTTACTTCGGAACAGAGGGAAAGAGATCATCAGAGATTGAGGTGTCGTATGGGTTCCATCGTGGAACATCTGGATTTCTTAATTACCCTCTATTTTCTCTCTACATTTCCTCTTCATTCAACGGTGGTTGTACAAAAGCCTTTGCACACGTTTCACCTTACGGCTTGCTGAACTGATCTTTGAGAACTATTCCTGGACTTGGAGTTTGGGGATTTGCCACACACACATTTCGAGTTTAGTTTTTGGGGTTAATGTTTAAGATCTAACATTTTTACTTCTAACATTCTTACATTTTTACTTTAATTTTTTTCTTATTATCATAGGTAGTTGTTAATGAAATAGTTTTTAACACTAATACATGACTCGGTGTGTTTCTTTTGATGCTGTTACGTGACAATATTCCATCTCATTGTATAAAAGAACCGTTTAATAGACTTATCACGGTGGGGTAGAAGCTGTCCTTCAGTCTGGTGGTTCATTCCCTCAGGCTCCTGTACCTTCTACCCGATGGAAGAGGAGAGAAGAGAGATTTTTGCCGGGTGGGTGGGGTATTTGATTATGCTGGCTGCTTCACCACGACAACGAGATTGTAGTCCTCTATGAAATTTTCCCTCAGCCTGCTCCACTGCAGGGAAAACAATCCCATCCATCCAATCTCTCCATCCTACAGTGTGATGGCACTTCACACTATAATTCAGCTGTCGGGTTACCAATGTTTTATAAAGTTTCAACATAACGTTCCTGCCCTTTGCGACCATGCTTCCATTCATGAAGCAAGTATCCCATACACCCCCTTCACCATCTCTTCTCTACTGTTACTTTCAGGGATATATGGACTGTAGCCCAACGTCCCTCTGTTCATCGACAGTTCTTAGGGACCTACCATTTACTTGACATGTCCTACCCTATTGCATTTTCCACACCTCACAGCTGTCAGGATGAAATTCAATCTGCCATTGCTCTGCCTGATGTTCCAGCTTGTGAGTGTCATCTTGTGGCCTAAGAGAATCATCCACACTATTTTCATCACCACAATGTTATCTGGAAACATACAGATCATACCTCCCACATTCACATCCGTATTTAATCTATATCACGAACCTCAAGGGCCCCAGCACCAAACCTTGTGATACACTACTGGTCGCAGACTTCCAGAAACAGAAGTAACTCTCCACTACCACCCTCTTCCTCCTATTACCAAGGAAATTTGGATCCAATTTGCTAACTTGCCTTGGATCCCATGGGCTCTAACCGTTTTTAACTTGCCTTCCATGGCTGAACTCTCACATTCATGGAGTTATATAGCATGGAAAGAAATCCTTCGGCCCAACTCGTCCATGTCGAGGGCGGGTGCGAACACACTTGCAAATCCCTCGTCAGGGCAGAGTCGTGAGGGGTTTGATTTATAATTAGTGTCTTCTCCGGTCGACCGTTTAAATTTCTGTCTTGTGGATCAATGTGTACGGACGTTTGTGGACTTTGAAGGAAAAGAGAAATATCCGAAATTTAAAGCCGACTTCCCACAAGTACTAGCAATGTGCTGTACTAATAGCCATGGGCCAGGGATGAGAGAGAGCATTAAAAAGTCCGCCGAATTGACCAGGCTCGTAGGGTCAGTAACGTCATTCAGTGCGGAGGGACCACAAGGAGAACACTTGCATTCTTTGTTTCCGTTCAACGCTGCCTCCCGCAGACTAGTGTTGTGTCATGTATTGGGTCCTCCTATGGAAGCTTTTATCGACAGTTACTGTCCATAGTAGCAGGTAATCAATATAAATTAGAAACAGGATTGTTGGTGGGCATTTGTTTATTTCTATGGATGCAAATAAATTCAGGAGGCAATGTTAACAAATTTGCTGAATTCAGATTACTCTATATCAATGATAGGGATGAGGATGAAAAGAAATGAACACGGAGTAAAGACCTGGAGAAAAGTTGCTATATTACAACTGAATGCATGTGTTATTTTTATTCAATTATATTTTCCCTTTGCTATTTTTTCAAGGAAGCATCTCTGTACAAATACGAGACTTCGCTGATAATTTGAATCAAACCAGTCAGCATTCCAGGATCTGCCACAGCATTTGTTATTCTTCACTGGGGCTGTCAAGAATTTATCCAGATGTGGCCCCAGCAGCTCCCTGTATAATGGAACTATATTTCCAATCGGTCATGCACTCTATCCTATAACATAAAGGCCAATATTCATTTCAATTCTTACAATTGCCTGTGTGGTAACTCCCCATGTCTCACGCAACGCATTCATTAAGAATATCTCATGGAAAATAATAGACTTTCAATGCATTCGTCATCTACTTGCGAGTGTTTCAGTTATATAAAATGAATGTCCTCATGCACAAACGCTTATCCAATTCATTGTTGTTTGCACATCTCCTCGTTTAATGTAAGCATATATTTCATGCCATTTGTCAGCTCCTTCCTGAATTTCCGCTGCGTCAATCCGTAGATACAAGTGTTTGTGCAGGAACTCAGAAGAAGCAACATAAACCCAACCTCCTGGTAGATATACACCGGGCTACTGAAGTATTTGTCCATGTAATAGAAGTTTCTCACCGGCCAATTCAACGAATGCACGACATAACTCATCCATAACAACATGAAATTAGCTGAAATGGTGAAAAGTAAAATCATGGACATTTTCCGATTTGTCACTACAGCATCATTTGGATTCTCAGCATTGCTCCGGAGTTGCTTGCGGACTCTGTTTGCCGCGACGACATGCCTGACGGTTAGAGCATTGAACGAGAAAATTAAAAGGATTGGTGATAATGGTGTGATGATACTGTCAATCCACTCGTAAGCTTTCCACAATGGAGACGTGAAATAATGTCTCGTTGTAACACAACCCCATCCAACATTGTTAATTATAGTGAAAGGTTCATGCAAAAAATGGAAAGGAATCGTCCTCATGCAGCTTACTATAACCACGGCGGCGATAACCATCGAAGCTGTTTTCTCCGTGCAGTATTGTGCTTGAAGCTTCTGACAGCAAATTGCGACAAAGCGATCGAATGTTAAAGCGACAGTAAACCAGACAGAACAGTCCACCGTTATAATATATGCGACAAAATTAATGCTGCACACCGGAGTCAAAAGTAGGAAGTCCAGGTACAAATACATGCTATTAATGCGACGCAATATCACTTCAATAATAATAACAAGGAGGTCCGCCGCTGCCATCGCCACCAGGTAAAGAGTGATGCATCTGGACAAACCGCACCTACCCCTGGATAGGATCACAATGGCCACCAAGTTCACTGTAAGAAACAGGAAACCTTTCCTTGATATTTCAAAGTATACCACAATGTTTTTAATCATAATATAAAGTCAATGAAAACAGTATAGAAATACTCGCTCCAAATTAAATGCATTTCTTAGTTAACACGTTAGCTGTTGATGTGGGAAAAAAATCCGAAGCAAATATAATCACTGAAGTTAGAGCTGTTCTGACAACCGGAATTTGAATAAAAACAGAATATGAATAACAGCCACATCACTATGATTATAGATCATCTAAAGGAAAAGTCAGGCCTGTTTTTCTGTCCACATACGCTTCCTGCCATGCTGAGTAATTCCAGTATCTGCTGTTTATTTGTTTGTTTTATTGAACTCTGCCTATTTCTGGAAAAAAAATCTGGTTTCTGAAAATAGAAAGTTGCGAATCCAGTTAACTACAGACCTCCCCCACGCTATTGGTTGTCAAATGACTGTTCACAGTGCCAAACGCGTTGTGGAATCGTTGACGAATGATCCGTACAAAATGGCAGACGTTTCTCATTGTTTTGGGGTAACTGTACAGTCATGATGTAGGATAAAAATAAAGAAAATACCCTCACTCGAAGATCGCGGTTCTCTGGAATTCTATGCCAAGAAGGTTCAAACAATGATTTCATTCAAAAGAGAGATCAATAGATTTTTGTAGAGATGAAGTATTGAGAAGTATATGGAGCGGGAAATGGTGTTCAGTTATATAATCCACAATGAGCATCTCGAGCAGGTTAAAGGGGCCGATTGGCATTACCCTACTCCTAATTCCTATGTTCTTATAGTTTTGTCGTTCGCATGGCAGAAGTTTTACTGCAGGAGGAACCCACTCTCCCTGTTTAGTTTTATGGTCTCCTGAACACGCTGAACACTTTCTTTTCTTCTTGAGTTATACTCATCACACGGAGAATCCACGTCCCAATGCTTTTGCCTGATTCAACACCCGATGCGAACAGCAAAATGTTGCAAATTATCAGTTATTTTATATGTCTCACAACGCTTATCTAAACATTTATCTTTAAAAAGTCACTTCTGTTTTGAAACCGCTAAAAATGTAAAGCTTCTTTTTCATTCGTTCGGTTAATTTGTTGAAATTTGAGGAAACACTATATTTTTCCCTTTTGGTTAACATGTGACACGAACAATATACATCATCAATTTACACGCAATGGACATCAATGCACAGTGAAGGAAAATAAACAGTCGCACATCCACATTTAACTTCTGGATCTCACCGGGAACACCGACAGCTGCAAGAAACGGGTAGTAAATCAGATCTATCTGGTAAATTACTGCATATCCCATTACTTCTGCGAAGCGAGAGCAGGCACTGCCAATGAAGAGAAATGCTGGAAGAAGCCTAACTTGTACTTTAGATAATGGTCCATAGGGAGAGTCACAGAAGGAGCAAAGCTTTTAGTTACATTCTCCCGAACGACTCATTTAATTAACCAGGTTTTCTCTATGGAATTAATATTCCGCGGTTTATAATACATCCAAAAACACAAAAGACTAGTTTTATTTTATTGAATTTCCTCAAGAAATGAACTGTAAATTTCTTGCAACAAGTGTTCACCTCGTTCGAGCAAACATTATGGCAGCAATTTTAATAACTGTAAACGCCACGGAATTCATGCGACTGAACTGTCACATGCACCACCTTCACATGTTGAACGAGGTGAATGGACTTATTAATAGTAACGCCCCAGTACTTTTTAACTGCCTAGCTTAATTTGAGTGGTGCGAGTACTAACAAGGTCGACCGTCCGACTGATGTTAGCCGTAAAGGTAATCAGATATGTGTCCATTCGCTGCACAGTGTGACATGTCTCATCATTTGGAAGAATTAAAGGATGAGACCCATTATCAGAGGCCGTCATCCTAAGCTTGAGAATGTTTACCGCCAGGCTGGTGTCAATGTGGATCGGCGATGGCAATCTCCAAAATCACTTCTCTAGATGTGAGCTTCGCTGGCAGGGTAACTTTTTATTTTCTGTAGCGAATTCGCCTTGAGGGTGGCGTCTGAAGACAACTTCTTGGACGATCACCTTCCTTCTGAGGAAGTTCTTTCCACGACATTTCTGGGGAATGATTTCCAGAAAATAGAGCCGTCCACAATACAGTGGTAACGCTTTGTTTGCAAGTCCGCGTGAATTGCAAATTGAAGGGGAAGTTGCAGGTGGCACTTATTCCGTACATTTGAAGCCATTGCCTTTTCTGGTGGCGGAGGTCGTAGATCTGGGAATTGCTAAATGCTGGGAGATGTGGGCTTTTCACGGTGAACCAGCGTTTAATTGCCTAACCCCGAGTGCCCTTGAAAAGATGGCGGTAAGCTGCCTTCTTGAACCACTACAGTCCTTGAGGTGTGGGTATACTTAAAAAGTTGTTGGAGAGAGGCAGATATTTGACCCAACGATGATGAAGGAAGAGCGATTATATTTCCACGTCAGGATGGTAGGTCGTTCGGAGGGCAAATTCCAGGTGTGCTATTCTTATTCTTATTTTGTCCTTGCCCTTCTCGGTGGGAGAGGTCGTGGGTTTGGAGTCTGCTGTGTCAGGTGTCTTTGCAAACTCTTTCAATGGATCCTGTAGAATGTACGTCAGTGGAACAGTAAGTGCCTGGTTACAGATGGAGTGCCTACCAAGCGTTGTATTTCCTGCATGTTTCGAGTTTCTTGAGTACTGTTGAAGCTGCAGTCAATGAGCTAAGTGGGGTGTGTTCCATCACACTCTGATTTTACATGTGTAGATGGTAGACAGTCTTTGGGGAGTTCGGAGGTGATTTGCTCGCAGCAGGATTCCAAGCCTCTATCCTGTTATTTTAGCCACATTGAGTGTCGGCCTACACCAGTTCACTCTGGTCAATGATACACCCCGTGCATTGATAGAGTTGGATTCAGTGACGGTAATGACACTGAATGTCAGGGGGCGATTGCTGGACTTTCTCTGATTGTATAACGTCATTGTCTGGTAATTGTGTGGCAGGTAATTTACTTGCCACTTAAGAGACCAGGTCAGGCCCTGATATTGTCCAAGTTTTGTTGTACTTGGATATTGACTGCTTTATCATTTGATGAGTCGAGAATGCTGCTGAACATTGCTGTATCACCGCGAGCATCCCCAATTCTGACCTCACGGTTGAAGAAAGTTCATTGATGAAGTCGCTGAAGAAGTTTGGACTGCAGAGCATTTTCGGAATATTACACAATGTGCTTCGGTCCTGAATGGAATAACTACACAGGATGGTGAAAAGAATACCAATGAAACAGTTGATTTGAATTGATGTTGCAAAAATAAGAGCACATGAATCAGAAGCAGTAGTTTGCCGGTTGGGACTACAAGCCTGATCACGGCTGATCCATCTTCCAGTCTGAATTTTTGTAAGTCGCTTTTTACGCGTGGCTTAACAACAACTATACAATGACTTGTATTTCGCTCGCTTTCATGGAAGAAAACCTTAAAAGAACTAACACCACGATACGTCTGTCTTTACTGGGAGAATGACCTCTCCCTACCTCTCCCCTGCTTGAGGAAGGACTGTCATCTCGGCACCTGAGAAAAACAAGGTAAAGTTCCTTACTGACGACAGCCCGGTGACTCTGACATCCACCATCATGAAGTGCTTCGAGAAGATGGTCATAGCACACATGAACTCCAGCCTCCCAGACAACCTCGATCCACCGCAACCCGTCGACCGTAGAAACAGGTCCACGGAGGATGCCATCTCCCTGGCACTACACCCATATCTGGAACATCTGGAGGGTAAAGACACCTACGAAAGACTACAGTTTATTGACTACATCTCCGCCTTCATTACCGTAATTCGGAGCAAATTCATCTCCAAACTCCAAGAGCTGGGACTCAACGCCTCCAGTTGCAAATGGACACCAAAATTTAGACAAACAATCCACAATTAGTAATGATAGTCAGCAACACCTCCGCCACGATTATCCTCAAAGCTCGTTCCCTAAAAGGCTGCGTCCTCAGTCCCCTCCTCTGCTCCAGAAATGCGCATTACTGCGTGGCCATATTCTACCCTAACTCAATCTGCAAGTTTGGAAATGACACCAGCAGGCTCGGCCGAATCTCAGACAACTATGTGTCAAATCACAGGGAGGAGATAGAGAGCCCTGTGGCATGGCGTCATGACAATACATTTTCACACAGTGTCAGCAAACAAAACAGCTAGTCATTGACTTCAGGAAAGAGAGCGGTGCACAGTCTACTGTTTGCATCAGCAGTGCTGAGGTCGATGGGTTGAGAGCTGCAAGTTTCAAAGAGTGAACATCACCAGTAGCCTGTGCTGGTCCACACACGTAGACAAAACGCCCAAGAAACCGCACTGTCTCATTTACTTCCTCAGGAGGTGAAATACTTTTGTCTTGACCTCTTTGACCTTCACCAATTGCTATCGATGCACAATAGATATAATACCATCCGGAATTATGAGGCTTGGTATGCCAGTTGCTTTGCCTGAGACCTCGAGGAATTACAGAGAGTTGTGGACGCAGCTCAACACATCACGGAAACCAGCCTCCGTTACACGGACACTGTCCACACTTCTTTCTACCTTTGTTAGCAGCCAGCGTAATCAAAGACCCCAGCCAACCCGGACAATATCTCTTCTCCCGTCTCCCATCCGGAAGAAGATAAAAAAAGCCTGAACACACGGACCAGCAGGCTCAACGACAGCTTCTATCCCGTTTTTATAAGAGCTATAAGCTGTTCTCCAGGAAGATAAGATGGACTCTTGACTTCAAAGTCTACCTCTTTATGGCCTTGAACATTTTTGTCCTCCTGCACTGCACTTGCTTCTCACTGTCACACTTCATTCTGCATTCTGTTATCATTTTCCCTTGTACTACCTCAATGCGCGTTTATAATGAAATGATCAGTTTGGTTGGCATGCACATTAAACTTTTTCACCGTACCGATTTACCAATTCAGAATTTTTAACCAGAGATAACGTTTTGAAAATAGTTCTCCACATGCGCGTGCACGAACTCATCATAAATCCCTTGCACGTCTCTCTATTATAAACTCCATTGGATATAATTCGGCGTCTCCAACTTTTTTGCAATACATAAAAAAAACAAAATGCACAGAACTGCTCACTAATTACCTGCTGTATCTTCAGGTAAGACGTTGTTGAATCAGGATCTGGGACATCTCTGTTCTCAGCTTTGAAAAAGCTGTTTGAGTCTCAGCTTCAATATACGTTATCGTGTATTTTTACTTCGTTTTCACATTTTCCAAAGTTTAATTCAATGGCAAGATCTCCAGCCACAACGACTGAGAGGGCTGTGGACGCAGAGGCTTTAAAAAAAATCAGAGCAGTGATCCAAGGCTACAGATGAAACGCTGTCAAGTGGGATTGGCATTAATGGATGAGTATCCATAGACGGCAAGGACAGAATGAGTGAAGGGACTGTTTCTGTACTGCTTAACTCTATGGCTGTGACACGATGACTCTAAAGCTTTCTGTAGTCACAGCGTGCTCGGTTCGTAACGGAATTTACTGTTCACCTCTGTGCCATAAGAAAATGCAGCAAACATGTCCTCACCCGTGACAGTCAGCTTGATATCCTCGCTACCCCCTGGTTATTCAGCTTGATAATAAACATGTGTCAACACGGATTCCAGCTTTAAACAATTTGATGCGTGACAAATTGGGTCTGATTGGATCTGCCATGAATCAGACACAGCCTTCATGTGTGCCCTGTAGATAGTAAAATATTTTGAGGTAAACGACCTGGATGAGAAAGTGGAGGGATGGGTTAGTAAGTTTGTGGATGACACAAAGGTTGGGGGTGTTGTGGATAGTTTGGAGGGCTGTTAGAGGTTACAGAGGGACATATAAAGGATGCAAAGCTGGGCTGAGAAGTGGCAGATGCAGTTCAATTCAGATAAGTGTGAAGTGGTTCATTTTGGTAGGTCAAATATGATGACAGAATATAGTATTAATGGAAGGACTCTTGGCAGTGTGAAGGATTAGAGGGATCTTGGTGTCCGAGTGCATAGGACTCTCAAAGCGGCTGCGCAGGTTGACTCTGTGGTTAAGAAGAAATAATGTGTATTGTTCTTCCTCAATCGGGGAATTGAATTTAGGAGCCGAGAGGTATTGTTGACGCTATATAGGTCCCTGGTCAGACCCCAGTTAGAATACTGTGCTCAGTTCTGGTCACCTCACTACGGGAAGGATGTGGAAGCCATAGAGTTGGTGCAGAGGAGATTTACAAGGATGCTGCCTGCAATGCGGAGCATGCCTTATGAAAGTAGGTTGAGGGAACTCGGCCTTTTCTTCTTGGAGCGACGGGGGGGGGGGGACCTGATAGAGATATATAAGATGATGAGAGGTATGATCGGGTAGATAGTCAGAGGATTTTCCCCAGGCCTTAAATGGTGGCCACTAGAGGACATAGGTTTAAGGTGCTGAGCAGCAGGTATAGAGGAGATGTCAGCGGTAAGCTTTTTACACAGAGAGTGGTGACGGCGTGGAATGGACTGCCGGCAACGGTGGTGGAGGCGGATCCGATAGGGTCTTTTAAGAGACTGTTGGATAGGTACATGGAGCTGAGTAAAATAGAGGGCTATGGGTAAGCCTAGTAATTTCTGTGGTAGGGACATGTTCGACACAGCTTTGTGGGCCGAAGGGCCTGAATTGTGCTGTAGTTTTTCTATGTTTCCATGTTTCTATATACTGAAGTGCGTCGTTAATTAGTTGTTAGACAGAACGCAAAAAAATACGAACGAGAGTAAGTCACTTACACATTTACAAACCGTTTTTCGTGTTTAGCAGGCTAAGGGATGACGGAGGTGCGTGGAAATAAGGGACGCAGTTTACGAATAAGGGACCCCGTTTAGGTCAGGGGTGAGGATAATTACCTTTAGTCAAGCAGGTAGTGAAAATTTGAATTCTCTACCGCTGAGTGTGTGGAGGCTGAGCTGTTGAGCTTATTCGCAACAAATTGTTTTTGAATTCGGGATATAAAAGCAGTGTGCGAATAGGTCGGAAATATGTAGAAGATCACATGTGTATTTGTTGCATGGGGAAGCAGACTCGAGGAGCCCATTCGGTTCTTCTTGCTCCTCTGTCTTGTCTTCAAGTCCTTCATGAAAATTTGGGAACATATCATAATCCAGATCGAAATTGGTAGCCAAAATGAAAGCAACCAGTGGGAATAAATATATTTATTTTCAGATTAAAGCTATGCCTAGTATCCACCTATGTGATCGGTTCTTGGTCCTCAGCTATTTACAATCAATATCTACGATTTGGCTGAGGAGACCATACGTTGTATGTAAAAGTTTGTTGCTGATATTAAGGCGCGAAATTTAATTGATCAATTCACAGAGGGAAAAAGAATGAAAACACGAACAAGCTGAGCTGTTATCACAGATAGATGACTGACACAGACAGATGGATTGGTAATTGCAATAATTAGCATGTAATTGATTTATTTTGGTCACCTGTAAAGAGCTAAGGTGAAAGCTGTTATGAATGCTATTTACACATATAATTTTACCACATCATTACATCGAGGTTGTCCAAGGGAAAGGCTATAACAGAAGACAAAACATGGTGTTACAGTTACAGAGCAAGTGCACTGCAGGCAGACGGTAGGGTGTAACGCCATTACCAAGTAGATTGTGAGGTTAAGAGTCCATCTTATCGTGTAAGAGGTCAATTCAATTGTCTTATAAGAGCGGCATACATACTGTCTTTGAACCTAGAGGTAAGGGCTTCTAGGCTTTTGTATCTTCCTGCTGATGGGAGGGGGAGAAGAGAGAATATTCGGGGTGGGTGGGAACCTCAATAATGTTGGCTGTTTTACCGCGGCACCAGGAAATGTAGACAGAGGGAGGCTGGTGTTCGTGATGTGCTGAGCTGTTTTCACAAATTTCTGCAGTTCCTAGCGGTCTTCGACAGAGCAGATGCCATAGCAAGCCGTGCGCTTCGGATGGGATGCTTTCTGTGGTGCATTAAAAACTGGTGATGGTCAAGTGGGACGTGACGAATTTCCTTAGCCTCCTGAAGCAGTGGACGGGCTGCTGCGACTACATGGCCAGGGAACCTTCGTGGTTTACTCAGGTCTATTAGTGATGTTTACCCCCAGAAACAAAGTTCTCAATAATCTCCATCAATGTAAACTGAAGTTCCAAAATCCAATACCATCGAGAAGGCTCCAACATGCCAAGGTAGAAGATGAAGTGTTCCTCCTCAAGCTTGCCCAAAACATCGTTGCAACAGTATGGGAGGTCACAGATCGATATGTTGGAGGATTAAAGTGCACGGCAAAAGGAAGCTAAATGTCTTCCCTGTGGACTGAGCGCAAATGTTTCGCAAAGCCAATCTATGTTTCGACGATTGTTTGGCTGGTGAATGGACCTATATTAGGAACTGACCAGGTAATTATGGACCGGCTTCCTGCAAGGCAGAGAGCAGACCGAAAGACTGAAAAAAGAGTGATCATCTATTTAAAAGACAGTTCACAAAGACAAGGATGTTAGTAGCCAGCTCTTAAGGCCAATCATTGCCATTTACTTTGGAAAGGGCCCCGTTCGTCTCCCCAACCATTGAAATATTTGGCCCAGTTTTTTTGAAACGCTGCTCCCCAACTCTGGGTAGAGGCGATGGAAAACAGTGGCACGGAATTTAATGTTGGCGACACGCATGTTCAGAATGCGAAAGGAAATTGCCTCCTACGACTCTCCCTTGAGGTTTTCATATTTAACTGCCTTCATAAACCGCTGCAGACGAAATATCTCTACATTATTATAGGGAAAGATCGAGGAGATACAGCTTTTGATAGTGGCGAGGAAGGGAAGTTGTGCGACTTGTACGTAAACTTCCACGTGGTTTCCATTCAACTTCCCTCTTTCTCATCTGGTAGAAGATATTGGAGGTTTCAAAGGAGATTCCAGAATAGCCATGGGATAAGAAATTACCAAATGGACGCCAAGGGCAATAGAAATGCAGCACCAAAGAGTGAGTTGAGAAAATAGTGTGGGAAGTGATAAGTTTGTCTTCGTCGATTTTAGTCACTTTTGCACTGCCGTATGTTTCCAGAAGAGATCTGTGAAGTATCTACGGCAATCGCTACAGCTCCTCCATCAATTTAGACTGGGTTAGAACGTACATACAAGCGCTGGAACCGCAATTCAGAACCCCGACCATGACTGACAAATGAGTGACGGGATCTCAGTTCCGTGATAATACGTATTCGTGATTCGAGAAAACCGGAATTATCTGACCGACAACGTCATAAGAATATGAAACTAATCGATGCGGCAAAGAGCAAGACCATGGCTGTTTCGTGACTTCGCATCTCCGGGTCTTCCGATGATCCTTCTGAACGGAAACCCCGCCGGATCAGGATGTGTCTGATGGTTAACACTTTGAAACGAAGGGAATCAATGCGGTTAAAATGGTGTGAAGCATAAATGCTTTCCATGCTGGGGCGAAGTAGATAGCTAGATTGACCATAATACCGAACTGTCGGCCATTGTGAACCGTGTAAAGCCGACAGTGAAGTGGTACGGGATATTCCTGGAGTATGTCAGGAAGTAAACCTTGTTGACCATCAGCGCTGCAGACTTCGTTGTGCAACATCTCCGCCTGAAGACCTTAAAACAGACGACCACATTGCGATCGAGGGTGAAGGACACGGTCAGCCAGACGGAGCAGTCGAGAAAGGTTGCGATTATGAATGTCCTGAAGCGATTTATCACGACGTAGAAGATGAGGACGAGGAGGTTGGTGGTGGTCATGATCGTCAGGTAGATGGTAGTGCTTTCAGCTGGAGTGTCAGGTGTGCGACCACATTGGCCGCAATAGTGTGAAGAAAATAAGATATTAGTGTCAGAGAAATGAATTCCAGTCCAGCACTTCAAAGTCGGAGCTCTGGAACCGTACCCGTCTGTTGTGAGAAAGGTTATTTTGTTATCTTAAAGATAAAGGTCTGCACACACAGTCTCTGTAATTTAAAAATGGTTTATTAACAAAGACAAACGTGGGGACAGAATGAATGGGAACAGATACACACTCACACACTCTCAAGCAGGAGCACGAATGTGGAGGAAAATCGCTACAGAGGGTGAGGTTCACACACACACACACACACACACACACACACACACACACAATAACTGGGTACAAATGATCAAGGAATAAACAGTACAATGTTTAGACACCCTGATTATGGACAAACATTGGCTCTTTGGTCTCGGGAGTCCTTAACTAACTTCCCTGGAGTAGTGCACGGCTTATCACAACATCTTCGGAGACAAAAAGAGAAAGAAAAACCAAACATGCAGCACTTTTATGCTGATGGAGGGCTGGGTAGCCCAGCAAGGACAAAGATGTTCTAAACGGGCTAATAGTAAATGTGCCCACGAACAAATGTGCTCGCACAGACTAATTCGAGTGGTCCAGGAAGACAAAGGCATTTACCTAATGTGGCGGAGCCGGGCACCTGATTGACAGTGGTATTGCTTCCGACCTGATAGGCAATGATATCACCCGACCATGGGGGTCAGTAGTGTTGTCACTGTCATCTGACCCCTGGCCTTTCATACTACACCGTCCTACTCCATTTCGAGATGTTTTCCGTTGAAAGTCTCCGGCGTTGCTGCATCTGTGCATTGCGCCACAGCTGCCTTTCCAAGCAGTTCTGAAAATGTCTCACTCATCACATTTCTCCCCCCTCCATTCTTCCCTGCATCATCTTTGATCCACAACGGATGAGGAAAACTTTCTAAAGAATAACTTCTTTTTTTCAGATCCTAAATGCAGAAAACATCAACGTAAAGTATTGTGAACTGAGGAAACGTAAAACATTGTTTTAAAATACAGATGTTCGTCATGGGATGCAGTAGTTTTTACTTATTAACCTTGGGAACGTAGGAGATTCTGGAAAGGCCAGTATTTACTCATCAGGCCTGAATGAGCCCTAGAAGTAGGCAGCTGAGGAGGATTTGAGTGCGGAACCACCTTGATCGCAGCACGCCTGATGAATATATTCCTGCAGCGTGGTGGGGGCGCAGCTCCACCGTTTGGCCCGACGTCGATGAATCAGTATGGTGTGTCACTTGGATGTTAACCTGTTACTCAATTTAGTCACATGCACCTGAGAGCCTTGCTTGTCTTAATGATCATTCGTATCGGAGGAAAGCATCAACCGAAACGCTGTGACCAATGAGCTTATTGTATTTGTGGATGGTCCAAACTGCAGTCAGATTGCGTAATATGTTGTAGCAGCAGTGGGGGAATTAACATACAGGGAAGGGGTGGTGTGCAAATCATTATCGTCCTTTTCATTTGAAAGCTGTCTGCTATTGAATATTATCATCTACTGCAGGGGCTCCACAGAAGCGTAAATATCAAGAGTAATGGCCTGCGGCATGAAATGCACAAAACAGTCACCGTTTCGTTAGACAGAAGACTATCAATTGAACCATGTTTGACAGATCCGGCGTATTTTACAGTTCCTGACTTTTGTGATGTTTACTGAAATTGAGAGGACAACTGAAACATTCTAGATCCCAATTGTTACAGAATGGCTGGATGTGGAGAGGGTATTTCATCTTCTGAGAGTATTTAGACGGGGTAACTGTTGTAAAAATAATTGATTTTCTCTTGAAGACGAAGCCAGACATGGGGTGATGTTTTATATTTTCCCCGCAGAATGTTGCGAACCTTCAGAACTCGATTCCTCTAAGGCGATGGAAGCAGAGTCCAAATACTTTAAGACAGTGATAAAATCTTACTGACCAAAGGGGTGAAAGTTTACCCACGGCAGGCGGGAATACTCCGCCCAATAATGTTCTTAATCTATGCAAAGTTTGTGTCGAAGGGCAGAGTGGTCCAAATTGTTCCGAATTCGAATCTTCGTATGTTTGAGAGAACATATTAAAATGATTATGTGTTTTTTTATCTCAGTGACACGTCCGCATTTTAAAAGTAACAGTTTAATGTGGAAAACAAATGGAAACTGATCGATACTGAAAACATGGCATTGAAACCACTAACCCCTGCCTGTGTGTTGTCTGAAGAGAAGATGTGCTTTCAATAGCATTGCAGACAGAATATTTCCAGGATAAATTCACTGAGTTTGAGACTTAACTCTCGTTGGTCTCAACGAGTTCTCCACCTCTCAACATGTAAGCTACCTTCGCTATTTCAAAGATGCAGAAAAAAGTCCAAGGAGGAGGAAAGAAGAGGCTTTGCTACTGGCAAGATGAAGAGGTTCAGGATCATGTTGAACTGAAGGGATCGCCTCATTTCTGCACAGCGACACTCAGCTACTATTGCTAATCGTCCTGGACTGAAGTTATTCGGAGATTGGTTAAAAATACATCCATTAATTAACCCCCATAAACCCATTTTACATTTACTAACCCACATAAACTCCATTTCATGTCATTATTATATTATATGTCATCGCATGTCGTATCATTCGTTCCAATATCTCCGAGAATCGAATCGTACGGAGCACGTGATGATATCTCCATGTTAATGCAACGACCGGCCCTCCAACAAAAGGAAAACTGAGGACATATTTGTTAGCATGTCCATAACGCGGAATATTTCATTCCAGATTTTACAGATGGAAAACCAATCTCAGTCATTTATTTTGACATCACCGACTTATTCATTCTCATGACAAACTCTCCTTATAAAACTAAACACATACTTCAGTGGAAATCACTCGTGAATACTTCGCAATGTACCTTTTGTGCAACAGTCTTTTCTGCTCTTGGACAGCACCTCACTCTTCGTTTCTTTATCCCTACCTCCAGAAATCCATATATGACTTCGGAAAGATATCAGGGATGCCAGGAGGTAATACCGACCTGCCGTCAGCTATGTCAGGGCTTACATGATATAACAGGATACAAGGCGAAGACGGGCTGCATAGTTAACAACAGCGCATCCCTTCCTGATGCAATTAGCACATTCTATGTGCGTTTTGACCAGAAGGGAAGTGGACGGTCTCCAGCCATGCTGACAACCTCCAAAACAACGGAACCTGTGATCACAGTTAAAGACGTAAGATCAGTCTTCCGGAGAGTGAATACGAGCAAACGATCTGGCCCAGATGGTGTCTCCGATCGTGTGCTCAGATGTTGTGCAGATCAGCTGGCAGAAGTATTTGAGGATATATTTAACCTCTCCATGCTTCAGTCTCAGATCCCCACCAGTTTTAAGAAGACCACTGTCATCCCGGTACGGAAGAAAAACAAGGTAACTTGCCTCAATGACGATCGACCAGTGGCTCTGACGTCCACCATCATGAAGTGCTTTGGGAGCTTGGTCATGGCACGCATTAACTTTAGCCTCCCAGGTAATATCGATCCACTGCAATTCACCTATCGCTGAAACAGATCCACAACTGACCCAGCTCCCTGGCCCTACGCTCAGCTCTGGAGCATCTGGACAGTAAAGACATCTACGTTATACTATTATTTATTGACTACAGTTCTGCCTTTAATACAAGAATCCCAAACAAACTTGTAACCAAACTCCGAGACCTGGTACTCAACAGCTCCCTCTGTAACTGGATATTTGACTTTCTAACCAACATACCGCAATAAGTCAGGATAGGCAGCAATACCTCTGGCACGATAATTCTGAACACTGGTGCCCCACAAAACTGCGTCCTCAGCCCTCTACTCTACTCCCTATACACCTATGACTGTGTGGCCAGATTATGCTCCAACCCCATCTGCAAGTTTGCAGATGATACTACCGTTGCAGGCCTTATCTCAAACAGCGATGAGTCGGAGTACAGGAAGTGGATAGAGAGCTTAGTGACATGGTGTCATGATAACAACCTTTCCCTCAATGTCAACAAAACCAAAGAGCTGGTCATTAACTTCAGGAAAGGGGGCGGTGTACATGCACCTGTCTACATCAACGGTGCTGAGGCCGAGAGGGTTGAAAGCTTCAAGTTCCTGGGAAGTAACATGACCAACAGCCTCTCCTGGTCATATCACGTAGATCATTGTAACTATATTTGCTTGGATCATCGGAGAAATATTGAGATGTCAGATAAAGATACCTGAGAGCGGGAGATGCCGGAAGTCATCAGGACGGTCGAGAGACTGGGCTTCACGTAGCGCAACTTTGAGGTTGAGTCGGTCCGCGCTCACGGACCCGAGTCTCGGCGCAGGCAGACGTGGCATCGAGGCTTTGTTAAGGTGGGGAGTCGCGGTCACACACCCAAAAGACTACCGCGTCCGATCCCGCGAAATGGCTGGCACGGTGAGAGACACAGAGGCGGAATCCAGCACCTCCTGATACGCTGCTGCTCAACCTTGATCAGAACAGCCGACCGGAGAGGCAAATATGCCGGGAATTCTAGTCAGATTATAAGGGGTATGCATTAGTCCACGATCTAATTACCTACGAATGGCTGAGAGGCTGAAAGGCTCAATCATCGAGAACTGATCTATTATTAGACCCGAAGCTACTGATGGGATAAATGATGGAGGTACAAGAGCGGTGTGAGGGGGACTGTTCCAGACCATGAAAGTATTCCCCAATGGGGAACAGACATTTACAATAACTGTTAAAAAACTAAACAAACAAGGAGGAAATGGGCGGAGTTTTCCATGATCACAAGGACATTTGAATAGACATTCGCACACGCATTTAAGGAAGCGTTCACAGATGAAATTTGCAGGGTATTTGACAAAGTTACTTGGTCTCGGAAAATGAACCTGAATGCTTTTTGAAAGAGCTGTAACGATCTTCTATTCAATTCTAAATAACTTCAGCAAGGATCTCGTCTGCAGCCAAATGCCGTACACGAACAATTACCGGACTTACTGGAAGTCTTAAATGGTCCATCCGGAACCTGTACTTCTTAACCTCATTGTTGTTCATGTGGATAATAAATCTTTTGGCATTAATTGGCCACATATCGGACAATACCCGGCCACGACCAATATTGGTTCAATACATGTTGCATTTTGTCTCGGCCTGTATGGGCAATCCCATGATACAGTTTTAGAAGCTGTTGTCTTAAGCATCGTGGCGCCATCACCGCCCCATACTCTTTCCTTCGTATCCTGACTAATCTCCTCAACTTCTAAGGTCCGAGTACTTCGCTTCTCCAATAATTAATGATGGATCCATAGCTGATTCCTTCGCAGTCTGATCAGCGCAGTTATTCCCCAATGTTTGTGCATCCTCCTGCTCTGTCTTGTTCTTTCTCCCGACATGCGCTTTAACATTTATGACAGCCACTTCGAGGCTTAGCCGGTAGCTTGGATGTTGTCGTCTCTTATCTTTGTTCTTCACCTCTGAACGCTCCGTTCTAACAGAATCAGCGGGAAAGAGCTGGTTACCTAAAGTTGGAGTATTCGATATTGCGTCTGGACGACGTCGCCATGTCCAGACAGAAGATGAGATGTTGTTCCTTACACGTGCATTGAAACACGTGGTCACATGCAGGAGTCCACAGACAGATGGGTCGGAGTGGGAGTGGGAAGAAGAAGTAGAGTGGCAAGAAGTAGAAGGCGAGGGTCTCCGGTGCAGATTGTAAGCCAGCCCTCCACAAAGATGTGCTCCGTTATACAAACGCCTTCTCTGCCGTGTGATCACACAATCGTAGAGCCACCGGAAGCTTGTAAAAATCACAGAGAAATAGCCCATCGAGTCCCTCTTGTCTGAACGGACCTTTAAAGAGCTACCAAACGGAATCCCACCTTTCAACGCTTGGGCTATCACCCTGCTGACAGGAATGAAGGAGACGTATTTGGAATTAAATGCAATGGAACACCAGGCTGAATTTTGAGGGAGCAATGGAAGGTGAGTGATTGACAAGTGACAGAAGAGGGAATCTGAAGTTCGTTCACAAACACATTAACATACGGTAAGTATGGATAAAGAATGACGGGACGGGTGAGAGATGAAGACAGGAACATTTCTGTAGAACAGAAGGACAGACGGATGCCCTGAATGCAGTGGAGTGGGTACAGAGTGGATTCATTCGGATGTTGCCTGGGTTGGAGCATTTGTATCTCGAAAACAGACTGCATAAGAAGGGTTTGTTGACATGGAGGACGCTGAGGGGAAGCTAGCAGAGGTATATATAGGTATGAGTGGCAAAGGTAGAGTATGTGATCTGGAACTTTTAAGTTTAGTGGAAGTGTCAAAATCTGGAGGGCATAGTTTTAGAGTAAGGGGATCTAAGGAAGAACTGTTCTCCTGCCCAGAGGGTGATTGGAATCTGGACCACGGTGCCTGAGTGGACGCTGGAGGTCGTGACACTCACAACGTGTTCAAGTATCTCCATAATCACTGGAATCACCGATATATGGAAGGCCACGGCGAAGTGATGGTAAGTGCGATGAATGGAGACGGGTGTTTGATACTCCTTATTGACATGGTGGGAAGAATAGACTATTTCCGTGGTGTATGAATCAACGACCTCTGATGCTGGACATCCGAAATAAATAAAATCAAGAACGCCGTGAAAAGAAACGGTAAAATGGATAATTTTCAGATTAGACAGGGACATAGTTTTCTTTCGGTCAACGTAGTATGTTTGTTTATTTATCGCAAAATATTGTTTAATGTATGAAAACCGAGAGATCTCAGTCACACTGTAAGTTCTGCATTATGTTTGTTCATCAGTCACAGGAGACTTTAATCTCATGGTGTGCAGATCAATAATACAGAATGAAGATAATGATTCTATGTCTTTTGCATGATGTGCTGAGTAATATTCCCGGAATAAAACGAGTGAATTATAAAGTGGGATCTGAAACAACATCTCATGAGTCGCAAAAAAGTCTTCCGAATTGATGAACAAAGGAATAAGCGGATTAACATTTTATTTACAGAGCCTTCCATTTAAGCTAAACACATATTTCACTCCATTCTTTAGCTCCTCTCTGAATTTCCTCTGTGTCAGTCCATAGATACACGTGTTGGTGCAGGTACTGAGAAACTGCGACATATACCCAAACTGTTGGAGGATGTATCTCGGCGTGCTGAAATATCTGTCTGTGTAGTAATAGTTGTCAGTTTGCCAGGTCATAGTTTGGACAACATAGGGCATCCACAGTAATACGAAATTTGCAGACAGAGAGAACAACAAAATCATTGACTTTCTTCGGCTCTCCACCTCTGAATCCTTTTGATTCTCGCCGCTATTCCGGAGTCCCCTGCGGACTCTATTTGCTGCTATTATATGTCTAGCGGTTAACGTATTAAACAGCAGAATTAAACTGATTGGTAATAATGGAGTCAGGATGGATTCAAGTATCTCCAAGGCTCTCCACAAGGGAGAAGTGAAGTATTCAGCTTTTGAAACGCAGCGGGACGGGTCTACTCCAAAGTAACATGGAATGGACAAGGCACAGGTCACTACACAAACTGTCGCTACCACCACAGTCGCTGTTCTCTCGGTGCAATATCGCTTCCGTAGGTTATGACAGGAGATGACGACATAGCGATCAAAGGTGAAAGCGACCGTCAACCAAACGGAACAGTCCATGGTTGCCACACTCAGGACAAGTAGCACAGCACATGCAGGAGTTGTGAACAAGAAATGAGCAAACAAATAGATTAGATTAACCTGCTCCAATATAACACCAACGACAACCACCAGCAGGTCCGCTGCCGCCATGGCCACCAGGTAGCGAGTGATGCAGTTGGAGAGACCACATTTTCCGCGGCACAGGATCACAATCGCCGTTAAATTAACTAAGCGAAATCATAAAATAGGAAGTTAGTTCCAACGAACCCAAATTGATCCGTGCGAAGTAGAATAGTCCGGTTCGCTCCACTGCCTGGAGTCACCAGCAGGGCAGCAGCGAACCTACACCGAACCACAAGGAAAGCCGGTCGACGATCAGACTCCGCCAGGGATTCACATCTGAGAAGCGGCCTCTCATGTCCTGAAGACAACCCACATGGAGCAAAGCTGGAGGGCGATCTCTGTTTTAGCTCAGGACATGGAGCCCTCGGGCTCTTCTCTTAAATATGGTGCAGAGGGCTGGATAATTTTGTATTTGGTCGCCAACGGGAGGGCGTTCGGCGCACTCTCTATTGGTTTAATGGGGTTGGCGATATGCGGGAACGGAACTTTTAGTGGAGTGGTTGATATAATTTACGTTACTTGACGCAATTATACGACTTGAAATTAACTTACTACAGTTGGCTGAATTTATTAATGCATGTCTTCAATAACTACTTCTTTCAAAAATCTTGAAGATTTTACCACAGATCCAGGCAGGTATTTGTAGGGGACGGAAAAGCCTTCTGACTTCACGAGATATGAATCGGCTCTCAGGGATACCAGGCGACAGCGAGTCAGGAAATCTCGGCTAAGGTGAGTCGGCATTCTGTGACCCCGCCGCCTCGCGGAACTGAGGAACCATCGCGAGGACCGGGACGTGGACAGCCGCAATATGGAAGAGATCACTCGTCCGAACTGGCATCGCGCCGGAGGTGAACATGAGGAATTGTCGGGTCAAGCAGGATCAATGAAACAACCATAGGAATAAACATGTTCAAAGAAAATATGCAAGAAATTGTAAGCAATGCCTCACCATTAACCGCTACATAATCAGTAATAATTCAGTTCGATGGGAAAAGTAGGAAACGAGTAAAGAAGAATTCACTAAATGGGACGATTGATGCAATCGATCACAAATTATACTCCCTTTTCTTTCGGGGACAAGGAGGCGAAGTATACGCTGAATGTGGCAAAGAGTCAGTGGTGGGAAAACGGCTGCTGTCATTGCTTGGAGGACAACATTCTTTTTCCAGGTAAGTCACTGACAGACAGAAATACTTTGAAAAACATAATTTTTGCTTGGGTTGATAGCGTTTTTTCTGCTCACAGCGAAGAGCCAAGTAAGCAGGCAGGTGATGTTTGTTGATGGCACACCAAAAGGTAAATGTCAAGGTGGCACATAAGAATCATTCAAATTATAGGTACTTCGGATTGACCATAATATTGGGCCGTGTTTGGACGATGGTTTGACAGGCTTCTGAAACTATATATTTTTTTCTCTGACAGACAAGGCGAATTTGGTGTCTTCTGCCAGACAGTCGAATTTGGATCATTGCTTTAAATGACACGGCGATGCGTAGTGACGGCACATCTGTAGTTCCCTCAGCTTGGGATAAGAGCAGGGGAAGAATCTCCTTACATGGAGAATAAAAAAATAGATGGCGATAGTTTGGGCTGAATAGAACGATGACAGCTTTTGACAGGGGGCAATATCGGAAGAGGCTCTTACTTACTATGTACATTGGAAGCACAGGTAGATATCTCCGGTATTCTCTGGATTTAGGATTAAAAATATAAATTTGCATTAATTGCTTAAATTTTCATATATTAATATTGACATGAACAGAAACCTCACTCAAATTCCCGCATATAAGTAAACCATGAAAATAGTATAAATCACATGTTAAAACGAAATAACAGCATAGTGTTGCTTGCAGTGTCCACTGACTGAAATGATACAATGGTCCGAACACCTGGACAGCAAGAAACGGTGACTCCACGATGCTACAAACGAATACAAAAATGGATCCACACCAATGGTAGTCCGTTCCAGCATCTTACCTGGAATACCGACCGCAGGAAGTACAGGATAATACATCCTGACGATATTGTAAATGGTTGGATTCCCCATTTTCTACGTTAAACAACGATCATTTGTACGAATCGTTCCAACTGTACACACGCACTGATTCAGGAGCTCTTATACATCAGGAGAAACGGACAGAGAGCTAATTCGTTCCTGGCTTTGTCATATTAGCCACAATTCACTGAACAAACACCTAGTGTGAACTATTTTTACCCACTGTGTCATTGTGTAACATAATTAACTCCTCCAGGGATTTTGCAAGCAAATTAATTCAATGTTGTTTGAACAAACGTTCAGTGAAAACATTGCACTTTTATTGCGTGTCACAAAACTAGAAATATATAAACTAACTCATTTTCCCTTGGGATCGCTCCTTTTTCTAACAAGCGGTAATTTCTTCAGTTACCGATGCCATTGGTGGTATCACATCTACTGGTAAAAAGAAGCGTGTTTAATGCCGCAGGTGAACTGAGGGATAATCCTTCCTGAGAGGGGATAGGTTAGCTTCCGACTTTAGTGCTGGAATGGATATTAACGGGCGGATGAGATATAAAATACCAGAGGCTCCATTTCAAGTACTACATCCCCAGCGTTACAGCAAAAGTACTGGAGATGTAAGGTAAAAACATATGAACGTATAGCAACACTCATGGTGAAAGTATACACTTCTCACTGCCTAGGGAAAACAACCAACATAATCAAAATCCCCAGGCACCCCGGATATTCTCTCTTCTCGCCTCTTCTATCGGGCAGAAGATCCAAAAAACCTGAAAACACATACCACCAATCTCAAGGACAGCAGCTATTCCTCTTTATGAGACTATTGATTGGTCCCCTTGTACGATAAGATGGAATCTTGACCTCACAATCTGCCTCATCATGGTCTTGTACCTACTTGCCTGCCTGCACTGCACGTTCTCTCTTACTGTAACACCTTGTGCCACATTCTTTTACTTTTTATTCCCTTTTACTACATCAATGCATTGATGTTTTGAAGTGAACTGTATGAATAACAGGCAAAACAATATTTTTTCACTGTACCTGGGTACATGTGTCAATAATAAACCAATTTCCCCATTCACCAATAACGCTGAAGTGAGATATCAGCAATGAAATGTTTATATGGTGTTCCATTTATAAAGTTCCCAACGCACTATTCCGGTTCATATTTCACGTCTTCTCAACAGATTAAAATAATCCTTTAGAGTCATGAATTAAAAATGGTGAATCATATCGTCAGACTACAAAGTACTAACATAGGTCAGTTCAATTATTCTGCAAGAGTTGGGCTTCAGTTGTGGAACAACAATGCTGCGTAAACTTTGGACACATTTGGTGAATCGGAGCAGAGTTGGGATGGGAGGTTTCTCATCTATCAAAGGCATCACTGAGGCACAGACTGTCAAAGTGGGTGGTGAAGTTAAACACTGCTCGTCAGATATCTTTTAATTGCAATTCAGTTGCCAGGAACGAGAGGGGACAGTGTTAATCAAACAGGCAAAGAGACCACCATTGAAAATAAGAATGGCGGATGGTAATTCCACACACTGCGTTCGGAATAAACAGTAGATGTTTACACACTATGGTTGAAGTTCATGCAAGGGATGGTATCGTTCAAACAGAGACAAACAGAACGTCTGGAACATTGCGCAGACACACTTTCCAGAGTGTTTTATGTATTTGGTCCAATTTCTCTATTTAATTATACCGTCGTGCGTTATGTCAATGTTGAAATCTCCAATATGTCCAAGACTGATTTAAGGATCTGTGCTGATTAACATATAGTGCGGGAAATTGTGTATGGCGAGCTAACGGAAATGCAAAAGGAACAGTTAAAACAGGGAGGCAATACATTTTAATATAATATAAATACTAAATACCTGTTGGTTCAGTAGTGAACTGTAAAATAAGAGGGAAACATTAGGGCAAACGGGCCAATATGTAACACGTCAGAAAATTTGTGACGAAAGATCGAGTATGAGGAATGAATTGAGTCGTTTCAGGAAGAGTGTTATCGAGGTGTTCATTGAGAGCAGAATTCGTCATCAGTTGTTTCTTGCCCTTTGTCTGTCTGTGATTAACAATATTTTCAATAACCAGCTCTGTGGCAATATGAGGTTTTGAAAATATTCAACGGAAACAACAGTGGAAAAAAAGTTCCTTGTTGTCGCTGGGCGGTGGTGGCGAGATCATTGGTTTGAGGTCAGGAGAGAATTTTATCGTTTTTACCGAATAATTTGCTCGGACAGGAAAAGATGTAGCAGAATTCACTGTTCAATCTAAAACTGAGAAATATACATAAAAGTAATAAAGAGGGATCAATAGTTTATTTTTAAAGTAAGGACGATGGCAACGCTCATCGAATCGAGGTGAGTTGGCCAAATAGACTACATCAATGCTGTGAAGTACTGTTCCCAGTCCGTGTACATATGGCGACAAGCTCCCTGACAACTGGTTATCTGTGCAGAGCATGGCAGACGGTTCTCAGATCGGTTAGGACTTGAGACATACAGAGATGCAGTAAACCTATTATTTTACATCTCAGCCACCCGTGTCTATCGTTTTGCGCACGAAAACCAAGACCAAATTATCCCCACCCGGGGCGGCGTAACCCACATTTCACCTGTGACAGTAAACTCACTTCATCTTACAAGTCCATGTGATATCACCAATGTTTGTAATTGATCGGTAACCGAAGAAGAGAGCATTTGTTATAAAAATCAACGGTTGAATCGAAACAAAGGTTAGTGCAAACGGTACAAACTGCGTGACGCAGCAGAGACGTTGCAACGTTCTTCAGTGAAGATCTTATCAAACAACATTACATTTAATTGTTTGTAACATTTATGGAAATATATTGCACAATGACACAGCGAGTTACATTAAGTGTTTGTTCACGAATTGAGGCTATTGTGACTGAGAAGGGAACTCATTGGCTAAATGTTCGTTCCGCCTGGTGTTTGAGAACCCATTGAATCAGCGAATGCGGACAGTTGAAACGTTTCGTACTCACTGCTGCTTGAGGTGGAAATGGGATATCCAGCAATTTACAACATCGTCAGAATTTACTGTCCTGTACTTGCAGCTGTCGGTATTCCTGGTACGGTCCTGTAATTGGCTGGTGTTTGTGTGTCTCCGTCTTTGTTTTATGCCTGCGTAATTTGTAGATTATACCTGTGTTGTTGTCCAGATGCTCAGTCCGTGGTAACATATCAATCTGTGGATTTTACAAAAAAAACTGTTCGGTTATTTCGTGTTAAAATATAACTTACGTTACTTTAGGTCTTAATTCTAAATGGTAATTTGAACGAGCTTTTCAATGCGTTTGGAGAGAATAATAATCTAAGGTTAAACCAATTTTTGTTTATTAACACCACTGTATACCAGATATATGTAAACTTGCTTACAGTCTATAGGATTCCGCACCAACCTAACCTAATGTCAAAGGATTTCACTCACTGTGGCTTAGGCGTGTGTGGTTTTCCAGATGAGTCCTCGTCACTGATGAGTCCGCTCCGTGCCGTGATACCCATCTCTGGCTCCGCATAGTCCAAACGCAATTGTGCCTATAATGTCATGAAGGTTGACTGAAGGAGCGGGAAGAGACGCTTCCTGGACAAGCCCGATCACACCACAAATTTCTCCAACTCTTCCTGTCTCTCCATGTAAATTGGATTCTCCCTCTGCTGTCATCCCAATCTGAGGGAACTATCATTGTGCCGCCTGGACGCATGTCCACTTCGTTTCATGGTGAGGAGAGGAAGCACTGATAGTCGACCCAGTTATGTCGACTACCAGAATACACTAAGCGCACCTTGTCCGTCAGAGGAATGAAATGCGAAGGTCATTTGACCAACTTAATGAACGGCCGACGGCCGCTCTTTGAACTGGATGATGGGACTCCGTCTCCCTGGTAAGGCCTGAGAGAATTTTGACATCTCGTCGTTACTGTCCACACAGTTTTTACAGATGTTGTTATAAATAAATTAATTTCAAAAAACATCCAACTGACCTAAATTAATTTAAAGCAGGATAGTTACGTGAAGTACCATGTCAGTATAATGAACTGCTGCGCTGCGTGTCCCGTTTCCCACAAGTCGCCAACATCTTTAAAAAAAAGGAACTGTGCTGCATGCCCTCACGTTGGCCGTCAGATTCAAATGCATACGGCCCTCTATTCGCCGACTTAACAGAACCACCGTAAGGAACGCTGTTCTTACTTAAATATTGCTCGGCCACCTGCCGTCCTTTCCGTCGTTTCACTTCAGGGGACAAACCGACGGGATTTCAGTTTTACGTCGCTCGTGGAGTGTCAGTCTGAACGGCCCTCCGCATCCCATCTCTGTCAGCATAGGCATGCTGGTACCATGCCGGCGATTCGATGCAGGGGTTCGATGCGGATTATTATTCACAATGTGCAAATGAAGTCATACGTACCACACTCGGCCAACAAGGAAGTAAACTCATATACATTTTTTCAGATAACAACGATTGTAATCCTGTCCCGCGGGAAATGTGGTCTCTCCAAATGCATCAGCCGCTCCCTGGTGGACATGGCCGCAGCAGATCTGCTGGGCGTTATCCTTGCTGTGATAATACAGCAGATTAAATATATCTATTTGTTTACTGATTTCTTGCAAACAACTCCGGTTGTGCTGTAGCACTTGTCGAACGGGTGGCAACCACGGACTATTCCGTGGTGATGGTAACAATTGGTGCAGAGGGCTGTACCAAATGTATTCCATTTTGCTTTGCAGTGGATCCAAGGAGCTGCGTCTCCTCAGCTGACTCTCATACGTCTGGAGAGCATACGTGTTATTTGACAGTATTACGACTCCGTTGTTACCGATCTGTTTAATTCTGCTGTTTAATGCTTTAACCGTCAAGCTGATTATAGCGACCAATAGAGTCCGCAAAGTACCCCGGAACAGCAGCCAGAAGCAGAAGGATCCGTAGGTGGAGAACCGGAGAAAGTCAATGATTTTGTTGTTCGCTCTACCAGTTAATTTCATAATATTGTGGGTGCCCTTTGTCGGAGATTGACTGACTTGGCAACATGAAAACTATCCCGACGCGGACATATTTTTCAGCACACCGACATATGTCCTCCAACAATTCAGGTTTATGTTACGGATTCTCAGTTCGTGCACCAACACATGTATCTGTGGACTGACACAGCGGAAATTCAGGGAGGACTTCAATAATGGAGTGAAATATCTGTTTACATTTAATGGGCGGATCTGTAAATAAATTGTAAACCCGATTGTCCCTCCGTTGACTTGCTTCCAGTTCTTCTGCGTAATTAATCAGCATTAATACAGGAATAAGATTCAGCAGATTAGGCAACCGCAATCTGATTATTATATTTCACGTGTGAAGGACTAAAGTTCGCTGTGCAAACCGGTAAGAAAATCAGAATTGAGAATGTGAATGGCAATGTATAGGATTTTCGTCGCTTAAAAATGAGAAATCATTCCCTTCTCATTAAAGAAACAGCCCGACTAAAGCACAACTTGGTTTACCAAAAACATCTCTGCAAAAACAAAGTCGTCCAATCGGGATATAGAGCTGTTTTTATTTGTTTTGAAGGCATTGTTTTTGTTTGTTCGTGTATCTAATTTCCCACATTTGAGTTCTCATGTGAGACACATGCAGCACGGAAATAGGCCATTCAGCCTATTGTATCCACACTGGAAACACATCTACATGATTCCCATTCACCATCACTTGGCCCCTGGCCTTCAATGTCTCGGTGACACATGTGCTCGTCTGAATACACCTGAGATGCTGAGAGAGTTACGACATCCAGCACCCACGCATGCGGAGGGTCCAGTTCCTAAAAAATACTTCTTTCTCCGAACTCCATGCCCTCAATTACCGCCATTCCACAATACAGAAAAAAAATCTGTCAATATACTTTGCCTATTTCAGTCATAACTTGAATAACTTGACTAACGTTCCACTCAGCCTCCTCCTCCATCCGTAAGAAACCCCATCTTATGCAGCCTGTTTTCATAAGGGAAACGCCCCACCTCAGGCAACATCCGAATGAATCCAGTATGCTCCCAATCGCCTGTATTCGGAGCATCAGAGTGTCTTCCGTTCCACAGAAATAGTCCCATTTTAATCTCTGACCGATCACTTCATTCCTTATACACCTTTACCATGCCTTTCATTGAGTTTTCTTCTCTCATCTCTCAATCACCCACCTCCCACTGCACTCTCTGTATTCAGCCTGGTGTTCCGTTGTGTTCAATCCCTGATAATTCTCCCTCCTTCATTTTATAACAAAAGGGATGCAGACAACGTGTTGGAAGGTAGGATTCCATTGGGTAGATCTTCATACACCGAGTGGGACAAAACAGCTACTTCCTTGCGGATTGTATAATATTCCCGTGGTTCTATTATGACGTGATTACACATCAGGGAACACATTTTCGATATGGCACAGTTTTTCTGCTTTGCCGAGCACCTGAGATTATTCCGCAGAGGAGATTGTCAACTTGTTATTGATGCTATTTTATTTCCCCTTTCCTACTTCTAGCCTGACCTATCTGTATGTGAACCAAAGAAATCTTGAAGAACAACAACGCATCTTCCGCCTGGGTATCTTGCAGCACTAGGAACTAAATGTAGAATTTTCCAAATTCCGACAACTCCCCCCCCCCACCCCACCCCCGTTCCCTCTGTCCGAATTATAATTGATCATTTACAGTATATCTCTTTTCCATCTGTGTTGCTGGATCAGTGTTTCTCGGTACTTTGCTATAGTCTGGCATGCTGGTACAACAACACATAATACACGTCAACAAAACATGGTCATTACTGCCAGTGCCACAGTAACTGGTTATTCTCACCCGATCATGGATATCCCCTTTTCTCTACCCATTCCTCCATCAACTTTTCCGCAGCTGATGACCCCCTTGTTTTCCCTCTTTCCCAGCTGTTGTCAAGGGCCTTAAGCCCGAAACACTCACTCGCTTTCTGTGCTACGTCGCAGTCGGAAAACTCTTCCTTTGCATTCCAGCAGTTGATCTGTTTAAAACTATTCACCGACCCACTCTCTGCGGCTCTGGTTTCTGGCTTTTTGTTTATTTTACTCTGGGTCTCCTCCGCGTTTCTGTTCTTTATCTACGCGCTATTCTTTGTGGGCAACTGCAAGGTAACAAGCAGTGGATGATGCGGAAAATTTTTCATTTCACCCATGGGTCTTCATGCAAATTACGATGGCTTCACTTACACCCGGAGGTTCAGGTTGCTCAAACCTGAGATATTATTCATATCCAAATCCTGGCAAAATGATTGACTGAATGTCACTAGTCCTTTAAATTTTGGAGGGACTGGACAACCAGATTTTTTCCCCAGTGCAGTAATGACCAATGTTCGAAGTCACACGTTTATTTAAGTAGAGGACTGTTCAGGAGAGATGTCAGAGGTAGGTATTACACAGAGAGTGGTGGGTGCCTGCAATAAGCTGCCGGTGTTGCTGATAGTGGCGGATACGATAGGGCCGTTTAAGAGGCTATTAGGTAGGCACATGGATGAAAGAAAAATAGAGTTTTGGGAGATTATGTAGAGAGAGGAATGGTTTGAATGTGGTAAAGGTGAATATAGGTCGGCACAATACCGTGGGCCGAAGGGCCCATAAGGTTCCCTACTGTTCTATGCTCAGACTAAGCTACGGATCCCTGTTTCCTGGATCCCTTTGTCCAAAGAGCGTGGGCTGCTGGAGAGCGGCTGCTGTCCGTCAACGTGTCCCGCTGTGGGGTTGAGCTGTTGCCGAGACTCGAGGTTATTGCAAGCGAGCAGCACGAAATGGAGCCGACTACCTGGTTGAGTGGTCCGGGGAACTGGCGACCTTCACCGTGGAAAAGCTGAGAGCTGGTCTCGTACGACATACATCCATCCGCCCTGCTGAGCTGAGGGTCATTTGACCCACGGTCCCTGAAAGTAGCAGCTTCTGCTCATTCGTCCTGTAGTGGATCACAACTGATCCGTCGCTCACCCACCCACTATGATAGTGAGAAGGACAGGGGATAAATTACGTTCTCCTCATGCCCTCGTGTGCAATTGGAAGAAATATTGACATCTCTCTCCTGGGAAGATATGATTAAACATGCTAAATGTCTTGTTTGACTTTGTGAATAAATTTACTTACTTATCGCTCCGTTTGCAGCCTGGTTGACGTGACACAGAATGCATCTGTGCGTTGAATCCTCATGAGTCATGCTCTCCAATCCAGGTAATATCCTTGTAAATCTCCTCTGCATCCTCTCTAAAGCTTTCACATCCTTCCTATAACGAGGCGCCCAGAAATGAATACAATACTCCAAACGTAGTCTCACCATAGTTCTATAGAGGTGCAACATCACCTCGCGGCTCTTGAACTCAGTACCCCGACTAATGAAGGCCATCACTCCACGCACCTTCTTAACAATCCTATCGACCTGCGCGGCAAGTTTGAGGGACCTACGGATGTCGACCCCAAGATCCCTTTGTTCCTCCACACTGCGAAGAGTCCTGCAACTAACCTTGCAGTTTGCCTTCAAATTCGATCTCCTGAAGTGTATCACTTCATAGTTATCCGTATTGATCTCCATCTGCCACTTCGCAGCCCAGGTCTGCATTCTATCAATATACTGTTGTGATCTACAGCAACCTTCTACTGTACACTATCCACAACACCACCAACCTTTATATCATCAGCAAACTTACAAACCCACCCTTTCGCATCCTCATCCAAGTCATTTACAAAAATCACAAAGAGCAGGGGTCCCAGAACAGATCCCTGCTGAACACCATTGGTCACCGCCTTCCAGACAGAATACGCTCGATCTACCACCACCCTCTGTCTTCTATGGGAGAGCCAATTCAGAATCCACACAACCAGAATACCCTGGACCCCATGCCTCCTGACTTTCTGAATGCCTCCTGACTTTCTGATCCATGGAAGATTTTACACTGCATCCTAACCTAATGCAATGTGGCAGTGCTGGGTACTCAACAGTCCAATGGAAGAGTGGACTTGAAAATCAACTTTACCTTCTGTATAAACAGAGTGCCGGCATGGAACTTTGGTCTGTGAGCTTAGAACTATAATAGACAGACAACACACGGGACATTGATAACATAAGGCACAACTGCCATGTTCAGAGCCATTAGTTTTAGATTTATCAAAATAACAGAATTGAATAAACTCTCATATCTTGTAGAATTAAAAAAAAAGATCATGGAGAGGATTGCAGATATAGAGAGTATCAATGTCATGAAGGGAATTGAAAATCATCATGAGAATAACATTACTGAGATCACCAGAGAGCTGATGAGTGAAATACACAGTGCAACTTTGGAAACAGGAATCATAATATTCATTTACTCAAACTGCTACAGGTTTGACTGTGTCTCTGTCTCCCCATCTCTGTCCCTTCCTCACCATCTTTTGCTGAGATCATTCCTTCTACCTCCTTCTTATCCCCATTCCAGCGACACCTCCCTTGTTTTCATGTGTGCATCTGTTGCTCAGTTTTCATTTGTGACCGTTAACCAATGTTACCTGTGGAAAGTACCTTGTTCTCACTTTGTACGTTTGCGTTTACAAACAGGGCAGTGGAACAGTGTAGAATGTACTAGTGGAATATTTATATTTGTAATGCGTGTCTGCAGAAGGGAAACGATGAAGTATATTTTACAGAGGAAAGAGAATGATATGGTGCACATA
The DNA here is from genome assembly GCF_009764475.1 of Pristis pectinata. NCBI lineage: Eukaryota > Metazoa > Chordata > Chondrichthyes > Rhinopristiformes > Pristidae > Pristis > Pristis pectinata. The sequence continues at coordinate 715,866 of NC_067448.1, read as the reverse complement.
GCTCAGTCTACTAGGGCTCATGTATTCACATGAATTGAGACTGGTTACTACATGGAAAGCAGGAAGTTGGATTGGTTGGATCATTTTCAGACTGGAAAGATGTAATGAGTGGAGTGACCGGAGGATGAGATTTTGTTACTGAAATACAGGCAAGTGCAGAGTTGGAGGAAGCAATTTTATTCCCAGTATGGTCTGTATAACAATTTTCTGCAGCATGAAGCTGCATAATTTGTACAATCAAGAAACGCAAGTGTAAAAAGGATATATTTGTGCTAATTTGATAACTGTTCACAACAATTCTATGACAGTGAATAGAAACCATAGTTCAAATATCCGAGCAGTGATTTGTTAATTCTGTCTGGTCACATTTCTATTAGCCAAATCGTCATAATGCAGAGATGATCTGTCGTTACATTGTTGGAATGACGTGGAGGAGGATTTCCTCGTTCCCCGATGACGAGGAGTCAGGTAGAATGGCAGATTGCGATGAGCATAATTGGACTCAGATACACATAGAGAGCTTCTGTGAAAACTTGGCAAATGGAGATTAATTAAAGTAAATGCGAGGCAAGAAGAGTCAAATGGCAGAGAGAAATTGCATGTGAGTGGAGCACAAAGTGACTAAGGTGTTCTTGTGTATGAGACATAAAATAATTGGCATGAAGGTGCAGCAAGCGTTGAGGCAGTAAATCGCACAATGGCATTAATTGCAAGAGGTTGGAGTTCAGAAATACAACTGCGCTCACCAAGAATACTATGTAGGATTCTCGTTCCCATTCGTAAGAAAACTATGTGCTAACAGTAGAAGTTGTCCAGAAGAAATGACTCAGATAATTCCTGGGATGAAGGTGTTGTCCTATCACCGAAGGACGAAAATGTTGGATTTGAATTTCTTGGGAGTTTGGACGATCAAGGGGTGATCTCTTTGGTCAGTGATAGGTCCTGAGGGGGAATAGCAGTGTAGATGCTGAGAGGGAAGCGGAGAAACAGGGCAGTTTCCATGCAGTCTTTCAGCTCATTGACTCCATACTGGCCATCAAGCACTAGTTTTAACCTAATTCTAATTTAATCCATTATATTCTCCCTATCTTACCATCAACTCTGCTCAATACATCACAGCCACATCCCTCCTCGCCATCAGTAGTACCTGCCGGAGGTGCTGCTTCAAGACGGAAACATCAATCTTCAGAACCCCACCATCCGGGCCATGCCCTCTTCTCGCAGCTTCCATCAGGCAGGACGTAGTCAAGTCTGAAGTCCCAGGCCACCAGGTTCAAGTACAGTTATTTCCCTTGAATTATTCAGTTCTTGAACTGACCGCACAATCCTACTCACGACAGTTTAGCAACAATATGACCACTTTGATTACTTTGCAGAAAACTGGACTCTGTGTTTCTTGTGTTCCAATTGTGTTCTTTCATGTAAAAAATATAAATAACATATTTTACTGGTGAATGTTGCTACGTGCCTGTGATGCTGCTGCCAGCAAGTTTTTCATTGCCCCTGTGCAAACATGTACTAGCGCATATGACTATTAATTCGAGTTTGACTGAACTCCCACCCACATTCTTCCACTCCCCTGGTCATGGCAAGAGATCTAAAGAGACAATATGAAGAAACTAACATCACACACACTTTCTGGATGTGGGAGGAAACCATAGCACCTAGTGAAAATCCACGTGGTCACAGCGAGGACTTCCTGACCCCACACAGATAATACCAAAGTGATATATTTTCAGTCGTGCGAGAGTTCTGAACAGGGGGATATAAAGGGCCAGTCATCTAAAACGGAGGGGGTAAGGGGCTGGGGAGGGGTGATGTAAGGATGGTGTGGAGGGAGATGGGGTTGGGTTGGGGTAGGGGATGGGGTGCGGTATGTGGTGGGGCGGCGTATGGGAAGGGATTGGGAAAGGGAATGGGAAGGGGAGAAGGAATGGGGAGTGAATTGATGGCTGAAGGAAGAGGGATGGGTTAGGGTTGAACCCATTATGTTGTGAATCCACCGGTGAACTTACCATCCACATGCTTACCACCTTCGCCGCCCTCCAGTTCCATCAGGACGACCGCCGTTCCCTTGATATCCAAACGTTGAACCGTCTTCCTCGCGGAGTTCGCGCTATCTGACGTGTGACGTACGGGCTACCTCGCGGGCTACCTGAAGTATGACGTGAATGTATTGCTACCTGATGCAAACCGATGTGGGAAAAACCCACAAGACGAACGGGCTACCCGACGTGTGACATAGGGTGGAGTTCGCGTTGCGGAGGATTTGCACGAATCTGTCAGTGGAATGGGCGAGAGAACAGATATACAATTGGGAGTGGTCGGGGCAGTGAAATATAAAGGGCAAACGAAGTCTGCCCCGTTGGGAAAGCAGACGTGGGCGAGATACGGCAGATGGAGAATGGGAAGATCATATTCCATTTGTTTCAGTGAAAGGAGTCTGACGGGTAAGGCAGGTGAAAGCATAGCTTTGATCAACACAAGAAAACATGATGTTGTTGCAACAACAGAGACACAATTGTAATAAGGTATTGACTCATAATTCAATGTTCTAGGGTATAACAGCTACGGGCACCATGGCGATGAGGTGAGATTGAAAACGAATATTGATGGAGTTCATTACAGCAGTGATGAGGGAAGGTATTCTCGAAAGTTCCTCAAATGAGGCCAGGACGGTAGAATGTGGGAACAAAATGGAGGCAATCACTTTCGCGTGTATGTACTGTAGGCCCACCAACTACCATCAAGATCTGGTGGAGCAGATATTTGAACAAATCACTGAGAGATATGATCTTCCCCAATATTAACAGCAAACACTTCTGTTATGAAAGGTGTGGATAGGAAGGATTTTTAATTTTAATGCATGCCCAGGAGAGATTGTTTAAATCTGTGTGGATAGTCCAACTGGAGAAGCGGTGATGGTGGACCTGTTCCTAGTGAAGGTCGCTGGAATTGTTTGAAGTATCAGTGAGAGAAAATTTTGGAGATAACGACAATAACTGAGTTTGTGTCAAGGTTTAAACGGGCGGGATGAGGATGTTATGAGGATTGAGGTCCTGAATCGTGGTTAGGCAGATTTCACTATCTTAAGACAGGAGCGGCCAACGTGGACGGGAACAGCGAAGTACATCAGATAAGTGGCAATCATCCAAAATTAAAATCGGCAGAAGATCAATGGATCCCTGGGTGTCAAGGGATATTGAGGGTTGGACACAGAGGAAAACTGATTCGTGTAGAAGAACACCAGGTGGTCAGCATGGACATTGGCCGGTTCCATGTGTAACCCAATGACTGTATGAGAAAAGAAGGAAGAGAAAGGACGATTTATGCCCCAAATGAACCCAAACCAAACACTGCCGGATAGGCATTGACATGAGTCCTCCATGGAGAGTGTTAAAGTCAAATTGAGTTTATTATCATGTGCACAAGTGGAGTGAGATGCAGGTACAATGAAACACTTGCTTGCAGCAGCACCACAGGCACATAGGTACAGGGAACATACTGAATATAAATAATACACAGATATTTGGGGTCCAAGTCCATAGTTCACTGAAACTGGCCACACAAGTAGATAAAATGGTAAAGAAGGCTTACAGAACGTTTGCCTTCATTGGAAGAGGTGTTCAATGTAAGAGGCAGGATGTCATGCTGCGGCTCTATGAAATCTTTGTCACTTGGAGCAATGTGTGCAGTTCTGCTCGCCCCAATACAGGAAAGACGTGGAGACTGTGGAAAGTGTGCAGAACAGGTTCTCAGGGTGCCTCCTGTATTATAGGATATGAGTTATAAGGAAAGGTTGGACAAACTATTATTGTTCTCCTGAGAGCTTCGGGCACTGCGAGGAGAACAGATTGAGTTTTTTGTTATAATTGCGAGACATTGACAGTGCAGACAATCAGTATCTTCCCGCGGGGTAGAAATATCAAATACCAGAGGGCATGCGTTTAGGATTAGTGGGGAGAATTTTACAGGCAATGTTAGGTCCAAGTTTTATGTTGTGAGTGGTAGGTGCCTTGAATGGGTTACCAGGGATATTAGTTGGAAGCAAGCAGTTTGGGTAGTTCAACAGACTTTCGGATAGACACATGAATGTTAAGGGAATGGAGGGGTATGGATGATACATAGGAGGATATTTAGTATGAATTAACATCAATATCGGCACAACATCGTGGGGCGAATAGTCTGTCCAGCGCTGTATCGTTCTATGTTCTATATACAAGACAGCGAAGAAAGCGAAAAAGGACTGTGGAAAAAATACACCAGCGCAAAATGTCTTCTTTTCAGAGGACCATGGAAGTGTAAAAGTTGGTCATAGAAACATAGAAACAGAAACATAGAAAAACTGCAGCACAATTCAGGCCCTTCAGCCCACAAGTCTGTGCGAACATGACCCTACCGTATACATTACTTAGCTTAACCACAGCCCTCTATTTTTCTCAGCTCCATGTTCCTATCCAACAGTCTCTTAAAAGACCCTATCGGATCCGGCTCCACCACCGTTGCCTGCAGCACATTCCACGCACTCACCACTCTCTGAGTAAAAAACCTACCCCTGACATCTCCTCTATACCTACTCCCAGCACCATAAACCTATGTCCTCTTGTGGCAACCATTTCATCCCTGGGGAAAGCCTCTGACTATCTACCCGATCAATACTTCTCATCATCTTATACACCTCTAAGATATGAGAGATATAAGAGGTCTACTAAACAGTAGTGTTCCATTGCTGATATTGGGCTAGGGTTGTGTAAGTCGGTTCAAGAACCGAAGGTTGCAGGAAAGTAACTGCTCTTGAACTTGATGGCGTAAACCCTCAGCCTTCTGTTCCTCCTGTCCGACGACAGCAGCGAGAAAATGGTATGACTCGGATGGAGGGGATGCTATATGCCGCCTCCTGTAGATACTGTAAATGGTGGGGAGGGCTGCGCAGTGATGGACGCAGCTGTGTCCGCAAGTCTGTGTGCTTCCTGATTTCCTGTGCGTTCGAATTGCGGTAACAAACTATGATGTAACCAGTCAGAATACATTCAACTTTGACCAAGATGCCCCGCAGGCAATAGTACTATGTTGACAGTATCAGGCCACTGGGTGGATCTTTAGAACCAGTGATCATAATTAAGGCACCGCGGCCACCCACGAAGGAGTGTTGTCCCATACCTACGGGAGAACATGAGGACGACGAGGACATCCGCCCAGCCCCGATGCCTCCTTCATCCCCAGTTATTCCAAATCATCAGTTTCCTCAATGATTTTCTCGAGAGGGAGAAATCTCCACATCCTGAAATGACCCGTTTCCTGTGGACCCGTAGCGACAGGTTGGCCCTAAACTGTTGTCTATACCAAGACTAGTCTGAGCTGGGCGTCAGCGAATGAACTAATGTTTGCCTTCATGGTGCTTGAGTCGCACTTTATCTGTTGGTTAATACGTAACGTCTTCCACTGAGAGCTGCGGCATCTTGGGAACTGGTTTCAGCCACAGAAACGTGCAGACGACGACATGATATTGTCGCTCAGTCAAGGGCTCGAATCAGCATTCCCGAGATAAAGAATCTCCCTCCTGGCTGCAGTAATGCGCCCTCCTGAAGTTTATTGCAGTGCGGGCCAAGTGTTTTTATTTATGCGCTCATTTGTCAAGTACTATACTTCAGAAGTAAATCCACCAACCCCAACGACCGATTTCTGTATTCTTACACAAACCTACTGCCAAACACTGACCCATGTTGCTCTCTCTCTCTGCTTCACGCTCCCGACCTTCTCATACAGGAAAATCGTCATAGAAACACGCCCTTCGGCCTGTAATGCATATGCAGTTCATCAATTACCCACTTACCATCGGTCTATTGACCAACAATTGGACCACGGCCTTCTTTTCCTTGGCAATTCACGTGTTCGCCAAGATACATCTCAAACACTGTGAGAGTCCAAACCCCACCAACTGCTCCGCCAGTACCTTCCTAATTCCAATCTTTGGATGAACAAAACACTTCATCAGAATCCTCAAAACTCTTTCCTCCTTCATCTTAAATATATGTCCTCTCGTTGTTGTTACTTTAGTTACAGGTATCCGCTGTCAGTCCTCTGTCACCCTTCTGTCTGTCATCCTCCTCTCTGCCACACCATTCTGCCATCCTGTCGAACCTTCTCTTTGCTCTCCACATTTATACCTACCCCTCCTCACCATCCACTTTCTCTAATCTCGCCATTTCGCTCTTCTCAGTAAACCTCTAATCTCCTTCTCCCTGTCTCCACCTTATCAGCCTCCTCTTCTGAGTCCCTTTCTCTTACACTGGTCCTCTCTGCTCCTGCCCCCTCGACCAGCTGCTGTCTACGCCTTCTCTCGCCCCCTTCTCTGTCCAGACCTTCCTACTGCCCCTCCACCACTCCTCACTGTCCACCCATCTGCCATCTCGCCATCTTTCTCTTCTATCTATACCTTCTGTTCTCCTCTGCCAAGGGCGTCCGATGTCCCCCTTCCTCTTCTCAGGCCCCCACTCACCCATCTCCTTTCAGACCCCCGCTCAGCAGCACTCTCCTCTCTCACCTTCTTTCTCCTCATTCAATGTCTCCCCTCTCTTCTCTCAATGCCCCTCCCTTCTCTTTACCTCCCCTGCTCAGCATTTCTCCTGGGGGAGGAGGGATGATAAGTCAGTGTCTATCGGCAGCAGTGTCAGAGAACGGGTAAAACATTTCTGACTAATCAGAGAGGATTGCTTTCTTCTACCAATGACCATCCTTTCGAATTCTCTTCCAGGGATGGTGAAATTGACCAGTATATCAGAGATGTGTTATTGAGATTTCCAGACTCAAAAATCCCCATAATATAGAGGGAGTGAGCAGAAAAAAATTACCGAGATCATGCATCAGTCAGGAGGCTTTTGAGGAGCAGAATATTTCCGACGGACCAAATGGCGGACAAGATTCTATGTTTCTATGAGCTGGCCCCAACTGGAAAAGGTTATCAAAATATTGATTGTTTACCAGAAAGGCTCGGCTGCAGCTGAATATTTTTCGTTGTGCGTGGTGAATTGTAGGGGATGACCGAGGCAGGAGTGTTTTTTCATGGAATTATACCCCACCCCCCACACTAACACTCTTTACAAATGTACTCGATGTGTGTGTGTCGAACTGATCTGGGTCACCATAACAAGGGACCGCCTACTGCGTGGAGACTTTGTTATTGTAACGTTCTCCGTAGTATTGATCACTATGTAGAGCAGACACCGAACCATTGCCTTACATTACTGAAAGTATCGTTCACTGTCGGGCATACACGTTGGCAGGGACTGTTGGTAGGCCGGAGGAATGGGGAAATTTCAGTAATTAGCAACGAATGAACAGCACCTGAGCAGAGGAACATTGACTTTGAATGGAAACTTGTGTGCAATATCAAAAATAACAATACACGTTTCTATTACTATATATAAAGCTGAAGAGGGTGGCAAAGGAAAATGCGGATCGCTACAGAATGAGGCTGGGGAATTGAAATCAAGAAATAAGGAGACAACAGGTACATGACGCAATGTTGTGCACCAGTGTTTGTTGCACTATGGAGAACACTTTGAACACCCCACTGACAACAGACCGGTTAGTTTGAAAGTACACGAAAGAATTTGTAGAAATCCCAATCACAAGGCATAGCCGCAGGTTCCGAATTTCCACCCATTCCCGTCGTTTCTGGAACCCAGAGAGGCAAAGCAATTTGTTTTGTATTTGTTTGGCGTTTCGTGTATATACTGTACATGTACTATACATATATACAGAACGAGGGGATATAGTTACAAGATAAGAAACCGATAATCGCATTGAAGTGCGGATAAATTTCGTAATACAGAGAGTGATGAAACTCTGGAATTATCTACTACAGAGGGATTTGCAGGCAAGAACATCAGAAGTATTTAAAGTGGACATCGGTAATGTTTTGAAAGATCAAGGAATTTAGAGTGATGTGGAATTGGCACAGAAAAGGAGTTGATTCCTGGGATGGATTAGACATAAAGAGATTATATGGCAGAGAAGGGCTGAGATACAAGATGACAGACTCTTGCTCCTCGTGTTCTTGTCGCTTATGGATGCGGCTTCGTTGTCCTTCTGTGCTGTGGGGAGAAGGCAACTGGCTTGGATTACTGTGAACGGAATGTCAGGGATTTCAACATCTTGCTCATGTGAGTGTCCCTGACTGTGGGTAATGTGGGTGGAGCGTTACAACCTCCGGGAACAGCTGACAGTGGGTCATTAGCACGATGATTATCCCGCGCGGATTCCCCTGGTCACTGAGGGGAAAATGATAGTCATCCCGGGCATATTGGTTGGAGGGTTACATCACTGTACGAATGGCTGGAATGCCTTCGGATGGGAACATCCACTGTGATTGATTGGAGGTCCTGGAGCGGGCTATCGATGGAATAATCCACCCGGGAGCGACACCAAGAAAATTGTGCGGTAAATATTAGGAGCTGCAGCCTGGATTGGAGACACTACGGGCGCCTCTCCATTGCGATGAAGGCAAGGCTTCATTTATGAACTGAAGCACTGAGCTGACCAAATATTTCACCGCGCCCTTCACCTGCTCCCTGAATTTGGACTGTCACCGCGTAAAAAAATGTGTTCGTGCAGCAGCTGAAATTACTGAGTAAATATCCGACATTGTGAAAGATCCTTTCAGAATCATTACGATATACTGCACTTCCTGTGATCCGATAATAGAAAAATTCCGCAACAGTGGTCAACCAAAGAAGGATGAAGCTTCCGGAGAGGATGAAGAGTAAAACCACAGACCTCCTCTTGCTCTTCTTATCTGGGTCACTGCGGTTTTCTCCCTTGCTCTGACTCCTCAGTCCCTTACGGACCCGACTGGCCACTAAAATGTGCCTGACTGTCAGAGCGTTGAGCCGCAGAATTACAGCGTAAGGAAGTAGCGGAGTTAAAACTGTATCGAACAAGTCAAATCCCACCCACCCGGGATCAGTGTACTAACTTACCTTCGTTCGACAGAACCACGGTCCATTGTCCGTGATTTCTCTGTGTTCCTGCGTGAAGTAACGGGGAACGTTTTTCAGAAAGATCAGAATGCCGGTTGTTGTTAGAACCGCAGCTGCAGTTTTCCCAGCGCAATATTTTGTTTTTAGCTTCTGACAACGAATGGTGACAAACCGATCAAAGGTGAAAGTGACGGTGAACCAGACAGAACAGTATGTAGCTGTATACTTTAGTACAAGTATAACACTGCAGACTGGGGTGAAGTCCAGGAAATTCATCTGAAAGTAGTGATATTTGATCTGATACAAAATGACCTCAACGATAATGACCAGTAGGTCCGCTGCTGCCATGGCCAACAGGTAACGAGTGGTGCAGGTGGAGAGGCCGCACTTACACTGGGACAGGATGACAATCGCCGTTAAATTCACTAGAGAAACAGAAGAGCACAAACACCCCAGTCTGAACACGGGCTCGGGTTTCAGCTAAAAATCAGCAGTGTTGGAGTCGGTAGGTGTCTGCCAATTTAATACTGTCAGACAGGACAGCAACTGTGCTCAAACTGCACTCTTCATGGGTGAAGAGATAAGGCGACGTGAGGGTAAACGGCGGGAAGAAAAGGAGCAGCAATCATATGCAATAGGCGGAATGGCCCGATCAGTAGTTAATCCTACTTACAGACTCTGATGGGGCTGGTTTCACAGAGTAACCGTAACCATCCGCGTTTAATCAGGGCTCCGGAAACTCAGCACCCGCTGCAGTCGAGGGGTGTCGAGGGGACAACTTAGTATCGGGAAGCAGAATAGCTTTGTTAACGGAATTATTCTAGAGTGAGTTCAATTCGATAACCCACGCCAGTAGATACGTGGCCACTGGTGTTTACTCTGATTAATAACTCAAAAACAATGAGTTTCACAAGGTCAAACCATCCAGGCACACGTTTTCGGACAGCTGCCTGTCCCGAGCACTGGTAAAACACATTGATGCATTCAGGAAGAAGAGACGCCAGCGGTTCTACTTCATTGGAAGTTTGAGGAGATTCGGTGTGTTACCAAAGACCCTTGCAAATTTCTATGGATATACGATGGAGAGCATTCCGACTGGTTGTATCACTGCCTGGTACGGAGGCTCCACCGTGCAGGATCGCAAGGGACTGCAGAGTGTTGTAGGCTCAGCCAGCTCCATCACGGCCAGGACCCTCCTCACTATCGAAGATATCTTCAAGAGCTGTTACCTCAGGAAGGCGGCATCCATAACTAAGGACCCTCACCATCCGAGACATGCCCCCTTCTCATCACTATGATCACGGAGGAGGTATCAGAGCCTTAAGACCCACACTCAACGATATAAGAACAGTTTTCTTTCCCTCCGCCATCAGATTTCTGAATGGTCCAGCAACCCATGAAGACTACCTCGTTATTCCTCATTTCGCATTGTTTATTTTATGCTATATTATTTTTTGTCTTTGCATTGTACTGCTGCCCCAAACAAAAAATTCTCCTATAAGTGAATCAGAGATAATAAAGCGGATTCTGATTCCGATTCAACGTCTCACTAAAAGAAAAGTGACATTCTGGTCAATGACTTGTTGGAATAATTTTTTTTCTATGAAAATTAAAATACACAATCTGCGTTAGTTCAGGAAATATTCATTCAGGAAATAGGTATCACCTGCTTCTTTGCAAAAGAGATCACGATTCGGGAAGCTTTTGCATGAGCAAAAACAAGTCCACGGCGTTTAACACACGGAGTTACAATATATGAATTGCTCTGATCACTTACCAGAAACACCAATTACTTCAATTATCACATGCAATATTTTCTCGACACTCTAGTAACTGTCCAGCATTTTCTGTCTGAAAACAATGTGTTCCCATGTGCTGCATGTAATCTTTCGCAATCAAATGTTGAGTCAGAACATTCTCAGAGTTTTTATACCAATTACGGACTCTGTGGGGACAGTCAAGTTTCAGTGGAGACACAAATAGAGATTTTGAAATTATTAACAAACCAATTACATCAGCCAAATGAAATCACCACAGATTGCGATTAATTCAGAGAGTTACTTGAGAAAGTCCAAAGACTGGGAACTCTGACGATAAAGAGGAATATTGGAAGCCGCATTTTCCAGTGAAGGGGATTTAAATACCATCAGACGCGATTCTCCACCTCATATAATTTGGCTAATTTCCTATAATCTGTTTGATTCAGGAAGACAATCACAAGTGATAGGGGCCCTCTCAGTGCTTGGGACTGGCCACTTTGATGACAGACTCTGCGATGTTTGTCCATAGGTTGAGGAGTAACTTTAGTGGATCGTATGAGACGAAAATTGCCCCGCTATTCCACTTCGCTACTTAATATGACTGAGGCTCCTATCATTGTAACTACAAATCCATACCCCGACAATCAATTAGACATTCATATCTTGTTTACCTGACCTGAGTGAAGAGGCTTCCCCTCTCCATCCCTCCCTCAGTCGGTTGCACAGCAAGAAGGCAGGTCCCTCGGCCCAACCGCTCCATGCTGAGGAGATGTAAAACAGCCACCATCCTGGGCTTCCACTCCTGTCCCAATCCACTTCACCTCTCCTTATTGGTTCCCAACCGGGCTGAATATCACTGATATATGATGTGAAATGTGTTGTTTTGAGCCAGCAGTCAAATACAAAGACGTAATGTAAATCACGAAAGTAGTGGGTAAGGAACAGAAAGGTGATGTTCATGGACTGTCCTGATGGAGAGGAAGAAGCTGTCCCTGAATCGTTGGGTGTGTCTTCAGGTTCCTGTAACTCCCCGACGGTAGTGACGAGAAGAGAGTATCATCCGGATGGTGAGGGTCCTCGGTGATGGATCCTGCCTGGAGGCTCCGCCTCTTGACATCCTCGATGGTGGGCTGGGCTGTGCCCGTGGAGTTGGCTGCGTCTCTAACACTCTGCAGCCTCTTGGGACCCTGTAAATTAGAGGATCATTACGAGGCGACTACTTCTGTTTCATTGACCCTCACGGTATTTGCTGGGGTGAGTGTGTTTATTCTCCCTACACGCCACTCTCCTCTCCGGTGGAGCGACCTACCACGGTCCCATAACTGTTGCTGCTGCAGAACCTCCTGTGGGCCTGTCGCCATTCAAACTGTCAATGGCAACAAGTGGGTTGAAGAGAGACCGTCTGGGTGGGGTGCATGGAAATATCGGTGGTCTGATCAGCCAGTTTGCGGTGTGCACGGGAATTGTTGTTGTGTTCTGTCTTAATTGTAGTAGTTCTATTCTTACTTCACATTTCTAATTTCTTAATGGTAAGATGCTGCGCTGAAGATGCTGACCCTGGTAAATTTGTTCATTATTGTCTCTCATACCGAGGTACAATGAAAAATTTCGCTTGTATTCCGTCCGCATATTAGTTCATTACAGCACTGCATTGAGGTCGTACGTCAAAGTAATAACAGTGCAGGACGAAGTATTACAGAGCAAAGTGCAGTGCAGGTAGAAAGTTCCGTGAAACATAATGATGTAGACTGAGGTTAAAATTTATCGTCGTACAAGGGCCCGTTCAATATTTTTATAACGGCGGAATAGAAGCTCTATTTATAAAGGTGGTACGTGCTTTCAGGTTTTTCTATCGAATGCCCGATGAGAAGGGGTAGAACGTGTCCGGGGTGGGGTATTTGATTTTGCTGGCTGCTTTACCGAGGCAGCAAAAAGTGCAAATGGAGTTCATGGATGGTTTCTCTGATGTGCTGAGTTGCGATAACTACTCTCTACAGTTTCTGTTTACCCCGCAATTAACATCAGTAAAACATAATTGCCCAGAAAATGCACAGTGATGTCAGGGAGCGGGAGCTCATCGAAGGATACAGCAGGGAATGAATCCGATGGAAATTTGGGCGGAGAATTTCTATAGGAAGTTTGTGAAGGCTTCTCTGTTCCCGTTGGATCTAAATAGAGCTGCACTGAGTATTCTGATGATTTTGGCATGGCTGCAGGAAAACAATGTGTCAGGAAACTCCTTCCAATAGAAGCAGACAGACTGCTGAATATTGGGGTGGGCGTTACCTGATGACTTTCTCAATGACTAAACTGGTTCGAGTTGAATGGTAAACACCCTGTTTCTACATCGTGCATTGGAACTGAGACCTGTAAATGACTCGGAATAAGGTGTAGATCATTGGATGAACATAACTGCCTGAAGTTTGCAGTTTACAAAAGACACCAGACGTTCTCAGGGAAGTAAAGGGAACAATGATTCACAGGGCCGAGGTAACAAAAGCTTGATCAACAGTCGGGTTGTCATGAACTTCCTGAAGGTGAGAGGTTTGGAGAAGGACTACCCGAGATCAAGATCTTGCGTTTGCCGATGCTTAGGTGAAGGTAGAACGGTCAAGAGGTGAGAATTAAAGGAACTGCAAGTTGTAAGGCTGGATGAAGTTAGAGATCGAGAGGTAATTGGCTTATTGTCACACAGAGATACAGGGAAAACTTGTCTTGCATACAGATCAATTTATGACGCAGTGCTTTGAGGTAGTACCAGGGAAAAGAACACAATCACATGATGCAGACTAACGAGTTGCCGTGAACGTGCCTGCTGGTACACTAGAAAATGTAACGTCAGAACGAGGTCGATTGAGGTCACGAATCCATTGGAACGTTTGATTGAACAATTTGAGAGTCTTGTACAACGGGGTAGATGTTGTCCTTGAGCCTGGTGGAAGGTGATATCAGGCTTTTGGATTTTTCTTTCATCGTCAATCTCATTGACGATGGGAACCGTTCAATCTTCTTATCACAGTGGGGTAGAAGCTGTCCTTAAGTCTGGTTGTACGTGCCATCAGGCTCCTGTATCTTCTACCCAAGTTCCTGCCAAATAACATCATAATTCCACCTCCCCCCGTTAATACTTTCCCATATCGTCTGCTCCTATCCCTCTCCGAGGCTATGGTAAAGGTCAATGAGTTGTGGTCACGATCTCCAAAATGCTCTCCCACCGAGAGATCTGAAACGTGATCAGGGTCATTACCTAGTCTGAGGTCCAGTATGGCGTATCCTCTAGTCGGTGTGTACACATGCTGTCAGGAATTCCTCGTGTACACACCAACAAACTCCGTCCCATCTATACACGAAGGAGGTGTCAAGCAATATTAGGGAAGTTGAAATCACCCATGGCAACAACCCTGTTATTTTTGCACCTCTCCAAAATCTGCCGCACGGTCTACTCCTCAGCATCTCTGGTGCTATCGTGGAGTATGTAGAATACTCCCAATAGAATGCTTGTTCTTTCTGATTCTGACTTACATCCACACTGAATCTGTGGACAAATCCTCCAGAGCATCCTCCCTTTCTAGAGCTGTGACACTGTCCCTGATCAGCAAAGCCACTTCCCCAGCTCTTTTACCTCCGCCCCTGTCAGTTTTGAAAATCTAAAGCCCGGAATATCCAGCAGCCATTCCTGCCCTTGCGACAGCCAAGTCTGTGTAATGACCACCACGTCATAGTTGCACGTACTTACCCTCGCTCTAAGTTCATCAGCCTTTCTCCTGATACTTCTCGCATTAAAGTAGACACACTTTCGCCCATCCAACTGACCACAATGTTGCCGTTCAACTACCTATCAGTCTTTCTACACTCTGCATCTTGAACAGTAAATGAACTAACCTCTGACCTATCATTCTGGTCCCCATTCCACTAAAAACTAAGTTTAAACACTTCCCAACAACTCTAGCAACCCTTCCCACAAGAAGTTTGGTCCCCCTCCAGTTCAGGTGTAACCCGTCCATTTTGTGCAAGTCGTACTTTCCCCCAGAAGAGATCCCAATGATCAACAAATCTGAAACCCTGTCCCCTGCACCAATTTACTAGTCGCGCATTCATCTGCCAAATCATCGTGTTCTGACCCTTACTGCGTAAACACATTTAATAAATCTATGGTGCGAATATGTCAGACATTGGAATCCGTAAATGATTAGTGTTCACCTTCTTCCAGAGTGACAGCCAGATTCTCCTCGGTAACCATTTCAGTTTATCAAAATGATATCGTTATCTGATTTGAGTTACAACTCCAGATCAGAAAACGGATCTGTCTGGATGCAAGAGTGCCTTCATTTACAGAGCATTTCGCTCTGTCACTCTGAAACTCTTCCCTTTAGTATCCAAACTCCAGCGATCATCCTTGCGGAAGATCAACACATGGTGGTGTTGTGGACAGTCCGAAGGTTCTCTAATGCTAGGACAGGACATAGATCAGTTAGAAACTTGGACGGGCATTGGCAAATGGAATTTTATTCCCAGAAAGTATGGTATATGTGAGGACACAGAATGAATGCTGACGAACAGAGACCGGGGTCCCAGTCCACAGTTCCCTGTAAGTGGCCAAACAGGTCGATAGGTTGGTGATGAAGCCACACGGCAGGCAAGCCTTCATAGGTCGGGACATGGAATATCACAGCGGAAACGTTACGGTCCATCTTATGACAACACGCTTTGGGCCGCCCTTAAAGCAGTATTTTTAATTCTGGTCACCACATTATAGGAGGGATGCGATTCCCCTGCGAAGGGAGCAGAGGAGAATCGCAGGGATGTTGCCTGAATTTGAGGTTATGGCGAGAGATTGTATACACTGGGCCTGTTTCCCCAGCGACGTAACCTGAGAGAAATGTATCAGATTATGGTAAGTAAAAACAGGATTGTTTGCGAAAACATTTGTTCCCAGGGTAGGTTTATTGAGAGAAAGATAACATTGGTTTAATGTTAGTGGAAGGGCTTTTAAATGGGATCTGATGGGTCGGATTTTTTACAGACTGGTTCCCAAATCAATTGACCCACATTATTCTTAGTGTCTGTCACCAGAGTCGGAATCATCCATTCCAGCCATCGCCCTCGCAGTGACATCAGATTAAATCACTCAACGTTCCCGAGTTTCCATCTCCATCCTCTCATCTACAGAGGATTCATCCGGATCTTTTACTTTGAGGAAACTGTTCAAAGTCTGTAGATTTCCGGATCACACGTCCGTATTCCATCATACCTGCAGACAGCTCCCTGACCATATTGTTTCATCCCACTGGATTTAGGTGAATTGGTAAATTGGTTTACTATTGTCACATGTCCCGAGGTACTTTGAAAAAAACTGTATATCGTTCATAAAGATCGATTCATTACAACAGTGCCTTCAGGTAGTAAAGGTAATACTATAGGAATGCAGAATGAAGTGTTGTAGTTCCAGAGTAAGTGCAGTGCAGGCATACAATAAGGTGCAGGGTCATAACAAGGTAGCTTGTGAGGTCGGGAATCCATCTTATAGTATTCTGGAATCGTTTAATGCTCTTATAACAGCAGAATATAATCTGTCCTTGAGCCCGGTCGTACGTGCTTTCAGGCTGTTGTATATTCTCCCCAATGGGAGCGAACAGAAAAATGTTTGGCGTGCGTGTGTATAAATACTAAACAACACCCTATTGACTCGTTCATTTTACGAGTTGCTCCAGTCGTCCGGATACAAACGATTTAACAGTAGATGTTTGTTTAGTGAGCGTGTTTAACGACAGTCTGCATGATTGTGTCACCAGGGGTTTTCCCACTGCTTTCAAAAACTGTTCCTTTCGATGAAGTCTCACAGTGTCAGTGGGAGCAGACCCTCCGTCACCGACAGAGTAGCAGCTCCACAGCGGAAGAAGATAATTGGGGAGCTGCGAACAATAACGTGGGATGTTACATGAACGGTTGGAATCTGTTGATACAGAGCGCTAAGTTCTGGTCACCGAACAGTGGAGTGAGGTGTTACAGGAATGAGTCGGGATCGGGGAACAGGAAACTGGGATGTTTTTGCTACGAGGAAGGGTGCCTTCGATTTTGCTGACAATATTTTTTCGGATGCTCCTTGGATGACAGTAGAACTTCGGATCTATTATCTACTCCGGACAATTCAGCCCGTCTACTATCCCATCCTCGCTCTTGTTGCTGTACCAGGTAAGTCCCTGTCCAACAAACAAACAGGTGAGAAACAGTGGTCACGGGTTGCGGTAAAGAGGGCTGATGAGTGGATATATTAATAAAGCGGAAGGTCCTAACGAACTGACCTCCGGTTGAAGGAGATGTAATGCACAGACCTGGTCCGTGTGCGTGGATCAACGTTTTCAATGGCGTTTATCTCCGTGTTATTTGTCCTTCGTTTCTCGATGTTATCTTCTTTTACTGCTGAAACATCCCCAACTACATTCCTGTGTTCAATAAATCATTGCTATCTGCACTGCCGTTCCTGTTATTCAGCCTCTCCTCAGGGCTGCCGTGTCTGGTGATCCCAGCAGTCGGAACGATCTTCGGCAATCAGCAAACCGATATTTTCATATTTATAATGGTATAATTCCAACTGAACACTGGTAGTTTCCCACCGCCTCCATCCCCCTGCCGGGCATGATGTGTGGCTGAAGCAGGTGGAGGTTCAGACACACTGACGCTGGCTCACAGGGTAGTGAGTAGGGGAACTTGGGCTGTTTCATTCACACAACAAAGTCGTTGTCTAAAGAGCAGGAAGAGCGAGGGGTCTTCAACCGACACTCTTCCCCCTTTCACTACTTAATGATAAGCAACGCTCTCAGAGCACAGAGCAACGATTATGATCAGAACCTGGCGAATTCCGCACATTGATTTGTTTAATCTTCACCTGTCCCTCAACCGAAGCTCAGGCAGTGAGGACTTTGATCTTTATTAAAAGGAACACTTAATAATTTGTTCACTCGTCAGGCATCTTTACCGGAGCACGGGAGAACTGCTTCTCGTCGGTTTCTTGGTCCAGGTGATGCCTTTATTTTCCAGTTACTTTTTGATTTCACTTATCCCTATTCTCCGTCTCCAGTTGATAATCCTGGTGTCTGGTAAAACAATCTGCAACTCTGAATCCAAGAACAGGTTTCTGCATTTGATTTCTTATTCTGTGTATCTGCGAACGTTGCTCAAAGCTCGTGTTCATGTTTGTGTTAATTACAGTGAACGCGCTGACGATTGTGGTCCTGTCCCGTGGAAAGTGCAGTCTCTCCAAAGCCGTCACTCTCTACTTGGTGGCCATGGCAACGGCGGATCTACTGGTCGTTGTCCTCGACCTGATACTCAGGCAGATTCCGATTGTTTATAAGGACGCATTTCGTTTCCTGGGGTCCATCCGCCTGTGTAATATCCACGCTGTCCTGCTTTACGCAGCCACCGACTGTTCCGTCTGGTTCACTGTCGCTTTCACCTTTGATCGATTTGTGGCCATTCGTTGCCAGAAGCTGAAAACTAAATACTGCACCGAGAGAACGGCGGCTGTGGTTCTCGGAACCGTGACTGTACTGAGCTGCTCAAAGAACTTTTTCTGGTATTTCATGCTCTCAGGATACAACACGTTTCTTAATGTTCCTTGGTTTTGCTGGGAAAGAAACGGTGTTCTGTACTCAGTGATTTGGAGCGCAGTCGAGTTCCTCCATTACATCCTCACGCCTGTAATCCCATTTTTCCTCATTCTCCTGCTCAATGCTTTGACCATCAGACACGTTTTAGTGGCGAGCAGAGCCCGCAGGAGACTCCGGGGTCCCAGAAGTGGGGAAAGTCACCGAGACCCGGAGATGGAGAGCCGCAGGAAGTCCCTCATTTTACTGTTGGCTGTATCAGGGAATTTCATCCTGTTGTGGGCGCTATTTACGGTGTATTCTGTGTGGGTCCGACTGTGGTATATTTCTGCGGCTTTGCTTCCACCTTATTCCGTAAGGGACCTGGGCAACATGCTGCAGCTGCTGAGCTGCTGCACAAACACGGCTCTTTACGTGGTGACCCAGACTAAGTTCAGGGAGCAGCTGAAGGAGGTGGTGAAATCTCCCCTCACTCTCATTGTCAGATGCATTCAGCGCGGCGAGGAACTGAGAAATTCGCGCCTCTCCCCGGCCTGAACGAACGCCGTCTCTCCCACTCTCAACACACTGGGGAAGGAGTGGGGGAATTGGCAGAATCTGACCGGGAATTCTGACCTGGAAGGAATATGCATCAACTCTTCAACTACTTTTCTGCTTTAAGTGTGTTTATTTCTTGTAAAATTTGTGTACAATTTGTCTAATTTATATTTTCTTGTGTATGCTACTTCTGTGATCCGATGTGCCTCTGACCCTATGACCACTTTGATCACTTGGTACAAACATGGTATTTGCTTATTTTTGTTCTAATTGTATTCTTTTTAAAACGTTGTCTAATTTATGCTTCTTGTGAATGCTGTGTCTCTTAAGCTATGTGGCTGGGATGCAAGTAAGTTTTTCATTGGATCTGAGCATACATGTAATTGTGCTTGTGAGAATAAACTCCACCTTGACGTTGAAGTACCCATCAATGTCGGTCTCATTTGCTAGCTTCTCGTCTGTAAGTCTGAATCAAATAATCTGCTGGAGGAACTCAGAGGACCGAGCAGCATCTGTGGAGGCAGAAAGATGGTCAACTGTGGATATCAATTCAGATAAAGCGAGCTGCTTCATTTTGGAAAGTATTCCGGCGGAGGATTTGTGCTGTGAATGGTGGGCAGTAGGGAGTGTAATGGAGCAGATGGACTCTGGAGTACAACTTCATAGGTCATTAAAAGTGGCGTTCACGGATTGCAAGGTGGTGAAGAAGGCGTTATATAGAACATAGAAGACTACAGTACAGAACAGTCCCTACAGCCCACAATGTTTTGCCGACATAGCTACTCACCCCTACTTGCAGAATGCCCATATCTCTCCATTTCCCTCTCATTCATATGTCCTTTCAAGCCCTTCTTAAAAGCCTCCAATGAATTTGCCTCCACCACCCTATCAGGCAACGCATACCAGTAATCCACGACTCTCAGTAAAAAAAAACGTAACCTCACGTCCGTTCTGAACCTATCCACTCTCACCTTAAATGCATGCCTTCTGGTATTGGATAGTTCAATAATTGGTAAAGGATATTGCTTGCCCACCTTGTCTATGCTCCTCATAATTTGATACACTTCCAACAGATCATCCCTCGGCCTCCGCCGCTCCAGAGAAAAGACCACAAGTTTTCCCAGCCTCTCCTGCTAGCAAATGCCCTCTAAAGCAGGCAGCATCCTAGTAAACCTCCTCTGCACCCTGCCTAAAGCCTCCACATCCTTCCGAGAGTGAGGTGACTGGAATTGCACGCAATACTCTAAATGCGGCCTAACCGAGTTCTATAGGGATGTATAAAAACTTCCTGACTCCTATTCTCAATACCCCGATTAATGAAAGCAAGCATTCCATAAGCCGCCTTAACCACCTTATCTACCTATTTAGTATTTTTAATGGCACCTCAAGGATTCTATGGTTTTCGACACTTAAGGGTGTTGAACTTCAGAGTGTACTGACTCTTGACATTAGGACTACCAAGGTGCAACACCTCACATTTCTCCGGGTTAAACTCCATCAGCCAATTCTCTGCCCACATCTATATCTATTTTATGCACACTGTATCTGTTGCCGGTCTTGCACACTATTCACATCTGCACCAATCTTGGTATCGTCTGCAAACTTACTAACCCACCCATCAACATACTCATCCAGGTCATTTCTGTACATCAAATTTTCTTTGTTTCTTTTTAGACCTGCTGTTTAGCACGCTGGCCTACAGCGGTCAGGGCACTAAGTCAAGGAGTTGGGACATTATGTGTCAGTTTAAAACGCCGTTGCTGAGGCCGCAGTTGGAGTACCTTGTTTGTTTTGGTGACCCTGTCACAGGAAAGATGTGATTAAACTGGAAATAATGCAATAAATATTTACGAGGCTGTTGCCAGATTTGGAGGCTTTGAGATAGAAGGAGAGTTTGGCCAGGTTATATCTTTATTCCTTGGAACGTAGGTGAATGATGGGCGACCTAGAGAAGCGTTTAAAATTATGAGAGGTAGACATAAGGTTGACAGACTTTTCCCCAACTTAGGGGAGCTCAAAATTTGAAGTCATGGATTTAAAAATGACCTGAAGGGAAAAGTTTTCATGCAGAGTCTGGTGAGTATGTGGAACGAGCTGCCAGGGGATGTGGTTGAGGCAGGTACAATGGTATCACTAAAGAAGTCCTTGGATAGGTACATGGAGGGGCGGATATCAGCGCTATATTGGCCGAACACAGGAAATTGGGAGCAGCTGGGTGGACACCGTTGTCGGCATGGACTCGTTGGACCGAAGGGCCTATATCCGTGCTGTATTTCCCTTTGACTCAATGACTCCATGAACAGTTTTCCTGCACACCTTCTCCTCAAGTTCCCGCTGATGATTGGGGGTTCCAGAATACAGCCCCACTGGAGTTACCGTGTCCTTTTTGTTTCTGAGTTCTCCGCACATGACCTCATTGGAGATCCTCAAGGAATGTCATCTCTATTACCTCTGTTACGTCCTTCTTTATCAGGAAGGCAACTCCTCCTGCTCTCCAACTTGTACCTCTGTCACACCTGTATCATCGGCATTGTGGAATTCTGAGCAGCCAGTTCTGCCCTTCTCTCGGCCGAGTTTCGTTTATGGCAAGAGCGTCCCCGTCCTCAGAGCCAATCCATGCACTGAGTTTGTCCATCTTACTTGTTAAACCTCGAGCAATGAACTAAATGCAGTTCAACTGGATATTCTTTGCACTGCCTTTACTGTGCCCTGGTTATCCTGATCGCTAAACTTCCTCTCTCTGGCTGCTACCTAACCCCATGACTTGCTCCTGCTCATAGTCCCACCCCCTGGCAATCTAGTTTAAACCTTCCAGTGTAACAGTAGCATATTTCCCTGCAAGGATATTGAACCCTTTCTGCTTGAATGCAACCCGTCCCTGCTGTACACGTTGCCTCAATCCCAGAAGTAATCCCAATGTTCCAAGAACATGAATCCCTGCCACTTGCACCAGCTTCCCAGCCACGAATTCACCTGGTCTATCCTTCTATTTCTGACCTCACCGGCACATGGCGCTGGAAGTTATCCGGAGATCAGTACCCTCGAGGTCCTGCTTCTTAACCTTGCCTAACTCCCAATACTCTTTCTGCAGGACCTCATCCCTTGATCAACCAACGTCTTTTTCACCAGCGCTCTGCAGTCCCTTTCGATCCTGCACATTGGAACCTCCATGCTAGGCAGTGATGCAACCAGTCAGAATACTCTTCACAGGTCCAGGGACCTCCGTCTGTTCGCCATCCCCCTCGATAATTTTCTGCAGCTTCTCAGCCGCTCCGAGGCATCCTGGACTTGTCACCTGGTAGGCAACACACCATATTGCGTTCACAGAGTCTCCTATCTGTTTCCCTCACGATCTAGTCTGAACTAACACTTCCAATATCGGAATTATCTCCACATTGACAAAATAGTCTACACCTTTATTCTTCCCAACAAGTAAAAAGCCCCACATTTCCCCATTCTGTATCCCATCGCCTCTGCACCCTTTCCAGTGCAATCACACCCCGTTCACCCTGTACCATCTGCAGTGCAATCACATCTCCAATCCGCTCTGCAGCATCTCCAGTGCGATCATGTCTTATTTTCTTTTGCAGCCAACGGGATCAAAAGTGTGGACAGTTCTCCAGTTGCTGTCATTTCCATATTGTTCATACCAAAATGGAAACTTACTCAGTATCTCAATAGCCCGAGGGCTGTCAGTCAAATGACTAATGCGTAAAAGCGAGCACCTATTGGTCGTAGGCCCTGTCCGTCTATTCCCGAATCTGCCCACGACCTCGCTGTATTTAGTTACCAGAGGGCCTTAGGGCTACCCTGATGCTGATTGGCTGTTCACCTGTCAATCATGTCGCAGATTTAGACTTGCTTTTTCGTTATTGGCTGAGGTGCAAGTGCAGGGCGTGGTTAGGAAACCTGTCGCTCGCCTATTGGCCTGAGTCCTCGCTGCTCCGGCTGAATGTCCGTTCCCACCCAATGGTCATTGACTGACACAGCAGCCAATTAACTCAAAACTGCTCCTTTGACCCACAGGCCTCTCAGCCAGTGAGGAGACAGGCAAATGGCGGGTCCGCGTTGCGCTTGGCCGGCTGGGAAGCCCGCAGCGTTTAACCGGCTCCACCCGTTCTCTTCATCCGCTTGACCGCTCTCTTTCAATTGCGGAGCCCGGCGAACTGTTGCTGTCGGTGCTGGCCGGCATCTAGGCCCAAAAGGGTGGGTGTGCCTTCACATTCGACGGCCCCGTGGGTCGAGCCCGAGCGGCGGTAGTGCGTCGGGACTGCGGAGCGGTGAGGAGGGTGTTGTACAGCGGGGAACAAGAAGGGCTATGGCGGAGGGAAAGTGGTGGGTGGCAACGGCGATAGGACAGCAATTCCCAGATGGACCCGCGTCACAGCCGGCTCGGAGGCTGCCTCCGCCCAACTGCTCCGCCGGCCGAAGTTGTAACTCCTCGGCCGGCGCAGTGCGAGGCCATCGTGTGTGAGGACTGGATCGCGGGGCTCGCCGATTGTTACAGTTCTGGAGGGGAAGGGCGAGCGCTGGCTGCGGGCAGCTGGTGGCTGGGGGACGACTTTCCACGAAAGCCGCCGGACGCCCGGAGTAACCGCTATTGGATGCTTCCGGAATCTGCAGAGAGAGAGGGGAAAGGGAAGTGGGTGAGTGAGTGAGGGAGGGAAGGAGCTACATCCGCCACAGTTCCGGTATCATGGCATAGTCACTGCGGGGCTGGAGTGGGTGGGGAGGAATTCAGTGTTGCAACATATGTAATTCTGGGATGAGTCCGTAGAAACTGTGGAGCTGTAGTGGTGGAGGAGGGCAGTTTTGCACCGTCCGCAGTTCTGTGATCAGTACCGATTCACAATGGGAACTGAGGAGGGGAGGCAATTCAGTGTTGCACCGCCCCAGGTCTTGGATCAGTGCACAGTAACCATACAGTCTTTCCTTATGACTCAAGCCTTCCAGTCCTGAAAACATTATCGTGAATCTTCCCTGCACCCTTCTAGTTTAATCATGGCTTGGTGTCCGGGACTGCACACAGTGCTCCAGGTGTGGTCTCACCACAATAGAACAGAACACCACAGGAACAGGACATTCATCCCCCGTTGTTGTGCCCAACTAACTGAGCTAGTAATTGCATGCCTAACTACACTAATCCCTTCTGTCTATACAAAGTCCCCATCCCTCCATTCTCCGCACATTCATGTTCCTATCCAGACATTCACTGCACTGTGTATATGGGAAGAAAACTAGCTCCGCACACCTGCTTTAAATAAGCCACCTCACCTAATATGCATCCCTCCAGCACTGGACATTTCGACCCCGGGGAAAAGATACCGGCCGTCTGCCCTGTCTGTCACGTTAGTCAGTGATAATAAATCTGATTCTGATTTTCATAATCTTTTAAACTTCTGTCAGGGCTCCCCTCAGCCTCCCCCGCTCCAGAGAAAACAACTCAAGTTTGTCCAACCTCTCCTTGTAGTAAATGCCTTCTAATCCAGGCAGCATCCTGGTAAACCTCTTCCTCACCCTCTCTGAAGCCTCCGCTTCCTTCTAAGAATGGGGCGATCAGAACTGAATGCAATACTCCAGATGCGGCCAAACCAGCGCTTTATAAAGCTACAACAGAACTTCCTGACTCGAACTTAATGCTTCGACTAAGTAAGGCAAACATGCCATACACCTTCTTTACCACCCTATTAACCTGTGCTCCCACGTTCAGAGAGTTGTGAACTTGGACACCGAGATCACCCTGTACATCACTGCAAATGGTCTTGCCATTGGCAGTATACTATTCCTTTACATCTGATCTCCCAAAAGTGCAACGCCTCACATTTGTATTGGTTTGTTATTGTCAACTGGACCAAAACAGAGTAAAACCTTTTGTTTACATGCCATCCAGGGAGCACATGTACAGCTGTAATGTCATGTACCAACTTCTATCCTCAATGACCCGAAAAATGAAGAGAAACGCACCAAATGCGTTATTCACCAACCTCTCTGCCCGTGTTGCCACATTCGGGGGACTATTTACTTAGTCACGGAGTTTTGGAGAGGAAACGGGCCCTTCGGACCAACTGGTCCATACTGACCAAGATGCCCCATCCAAGCTAGTCCCATTTTCCAGTTTTGGCCCTTAGCCCTCTGAACTTTATCGACCCAAGTGCCTGTCAGACTGTCTTTTAAACGCTTTATTGTCCCTGCCTCAACCACTTCCTCTGGCAGCTCATTCCACATACATAACACCATTTGTGTAAAAAAAGGTTGCTCCAGAAGTTACTATTAAAACTCTTCCCGATCTCCTTAAACCTGTGCCCTGTTGTTCCGGATTCCCCAACCCTGGGAAAAGGACTGAGTGCATGAAACCATATCTATGCCCCTCATTATTTTATACACCTCGCTAAGATCACCCCACCCTCTTATGATCCAAGGAATAAAGTGCTATAACTCAGACCCTCAAGTCCCAACAGACCGATCCCAGTATATAAGGAATACAGGTCCCAGGGTAGAGTCAACGGCAGACGGGTTCCAGTTCGGAGGTGGATGAGGACTACCGTGCCCAGGGTGGAGTTTACACCAGACAGGTCCCCAGTGCAGAGGTGGATTGGAACTACAGAACCCAGGGCGGAGTCTTGACTGGGCATGTTCCCAGTGTGGTCATGGATTGGAACTTCTGGTTGCAATGTGGAGTTTGCACCTGACCGGTACCCACTGCGGGGCGAGATCGGACCTATAGGTCCCAGAGTGGTGTCTACACCGGGGAGGTCCCCAGTAAAGAGGTAGATCGCACCTATAGGTCATTGAGTGAAATTTACATCATATTAGTCCTCACTGTTGAGGGCGATTGGAACTCTTGGTTCGAGGGAGGAGTTTATATCAAACAGGTCCGCACGAGAGAGTCGCCACTGCAGAGTGGGAATAAGGCAATTGTCCCGGTGAGGAGCTGTTCCTTCAGTGGAGTGAGATGGGAAAATCGGTCCCAGCGAGGAGCTTTTTCCTGACCTGTCCCCACAATGGAGGGAGGTGAGAACATATGTGCCAGTGACTGCTCCCCACCGTGGAGCGAAATCGACACATCTGGTTTCATGGTCAAGTTTATACCATGTAGGAGGGATTTGTGTGTTTAAACTGCACCTTGAATGTGGCTTTCATGTGGAGCACAGTCGCCCTCTTCATTACGGCTCAGTTCGGGACAACACACAGAAATAATCTGCTGTAGAACAGTGGTAAATTTCTCAAACAAGTCGGTTTATTCAGGCCTGTTACAGTGTACACTGCGGAGCACTTCTAGTGAGAGTTCAAAGATACTCCACTGATCCAAAGGACTTACAGCAATTTGTAGCATTCGAGTTACAATATATGTACAGGCAGATTTCACAATTTCATCAATAACGCACTTCTCTTTGTAGTATTTAATCTTTGTCTTTATCTCCGCAAGGGTTTTCTCCAGTGCCTGACAAATGAGACTTATTTCATTTCCAGAAAGAGTTTGCCCTATTCTCCCTGCAATTAGGTGCTCTGGTTTCTGTCGTGACTTAACTTGTCTTACAGTCAGTTGTCCTGTACTTAAGCTGTATTCTGAAATCCATCTGTTGATCTGTGCTCCAGCCAGCTATGACCTGTTATCTAAACACCTCCCTGCCATCAGGGTTAGGTTGTGAGTTAGCGGGCAGTGGGAAATTATTCCTCTCGTGCACATTTATCTCGTTGCTGGAGATACAGTCTCACTGGACCCTGCCACTTCGATTTGGCCCACGCCTTCGAGACTTACCAGGATGCTGCAGGGTTTGGAGAGTATGCATTATGAGGAGAGACCAAGGGAGCTAGGGCTTTACTCTTTGGAGAGAAGGAGGAT
This sequence comes from Pristis pectinata, assembly GCF_009764475.1. Classification (NCBI taxonomy): domain Eukaryota; kingdom Metazoa; phylum Chordata; class Chondrichthyes; order Rhinopristiformes; family Pristidae; genus Pristis; species Pristis pectinata. Next base: position 689,138 of record NC_067448.1, on the reverse strand, counting down.
GAGAGGATACATAACAGAGGCGTACAAAATATTAATAAGATTAGATAGACAGCCAGCGCCTCTTGTCCAGGGCACCAATGCTCAAGACAAGAGGGCATGGCTTTAAAGTATAATGGGTTGGAAGTTCAATGGAGATATCAGAAGAAGATTCTTTACCCAGAGAGTTGTTGGTGGGTGGAATGCGCTGCCTGGGGTGGTGGTGGAGGCAGGTACATTGGTGAAATTCAAGATATTGCTAAATAACCATATGGAGGAATTTAAAATAGAGGGATATGTGATTAAGGGCTGAGAGAGCCTTAGGCGCGGTTTAAAGGTTGGAACAACATTGTGGACCGAAGGGCCTGTATTGTGCTGTACTGTTCTATGATTCTCCAATCCTGGGAAACAGTCTGTGCGCTTTGACCTCATCTATGCCTGCCCTTCGTGATTTTATACAGTTCTATAATATCACTCCTCATTCTCCTACGCTCTAAAGAAAGAAGTCACAATCTGCTCAACCACTATCCATAACTCAGCCCGTCGAATCTGTGCAACATTCTCGCAAATCTCCTCTGCAGTCTTGCTAACTTAATGGCATCGTTCCTACAATATGGCGACCAAAACTGAACACAATATTCCAAAGGCGGCTTCACCAACTTTCTGTACAACTGCAACATCCCGACGTCTGTACTTAGTGCCCTCAGTGATGAAGGGCAGCGTGCCACACGCCTACTTCACCATCCTGCTTATCTGTGACACTATTTTCAGGGAACCATGGACGTTCTCCTATGACCCTCTGTTCTACAACACTCCGCAGGGCGCTGTCATTTACTGTGAAAGCCCCACCCTGATTTGTATTCACAAAATGCAACATCTCGCACTTATACGAATTAAAGTCCAGTTGGATTTAAAATTGGGTCGATGGCGGGAAACAAAGAGTGATGGTCGAAGGTTGTTTCACACACTGGAGGCTTGTGAATATTGGTGAGCTACGTGGGAAGATGTCTGACCTTTTTGTTCGTTATTTATAGAAATGACTTGTATCTGAATGTTCAAGGCATGCTTTGTAAGTTCACTGATGATACTAAAATATATGGTATCCTTGATTGTGAATAAGGTTATCAAAAATTACAGGGAGGTCTTGATCAGCTGCAGAAGTGGGCTCAAGATTGGCAAATGGCTTTCAATTCAGATAAGTGCAAAGTGTTGCATTTTCGAGAGTCAAACCAAGGGAGGACGTCTTAAGTGAATTGTCGGACCCTGGGCAGTGTTGTGAACAGAGGGACCCAGAAGTACAGATACACAATTCTCTGGAAGCGGCGTTACGGGTGTACATGCTGGTGAAGAGTGTTTTGTACGCTGGCATTCATCAGTCAGGACATAGTGTTTTGGATTTGAGATGTTATGTTGCGGTTTTTCAAGACAGTTGGTGAAACCGCACTTCGAGTCTTGTGTACGGTTCTGGTCGCCCGGTCATGGGAAAGACATAATTGAACTGTAAAGAGTGCAGAGATGATTTCCGAGGATGTTGCCAAAACTCAAGTCCCTGAGTTACAGGGATACCTTGGACCTCAGGGTCTTTATCCAATTGAAAGCAGGAGATTGAGCGGTGACCTTACAGACTGTGTGTAAAATCATGAAGGGTATAGATAGGGCGAACGCACGAAGACTTTTTCCCAGGGAAGAATAACTAAAAATCTCGAGGGTATATTGAAGGTGAAAGATTTAAAAGGGACCCGAGGGGAAACTTCTTCCCACAGACGATGGTGATATATGGAGGGAGATGCCAGAGAAAGTGGTTGAAACAGGTAGAATAACAGCAGACAAAGTACATTTGACTAAGTGAATGAATAGGAGAGAATCAGACGGATATAGGCCCAACGTGGTTAAATGGAAATCGCTTCATGGGCATCATGATCGGCATGGAAGAGATGAGCCGAAGGGCCTGTTTCCGTGATGTGGTTCTCTGTGAGTTTCAGTACTAGAAAATGGGACTAGGATAGTCATGCACAGCTCGTCAGGCGTCGTTTGTCCAAACACCCATTTGTGGCTGCTTGTTATTGTTTTGATAAAAGGTTCTGCAAAATCTGCCACAGTGATAGGCACTCACCGCGATCTGGTAAATATTTATCGAGATGAAAACGCCCAACCAGATGCTGGACGAACACCAGGAATCCGACTATCAAGAGCAGAATTTTCACCATTCTCCTTGTTGAGCCCCTCTGCAGTGTGATGAGGTTTCAGTCGGAGAGCAGCCTCCTGTCAATGCACACAGGGTACGGTGTCCTCTTCACCTTACTCCCGTCAACAAACCAGGTAAAAATATACTCACAAATCAGCTTACCGGCTAGTTTCTGAATAATAGCTGGAGAGATCAGTCCATGTGAGGATTAATCTGGCGAAGGCTTAAAGGAACAGTTTGTTGTGATAGATGTAAACATTAACTGGTAAAGGATCATCGGCGGTAGAAATGTTTAATCGTACACGACATGCATTTAAGCTGAGGGGGAGTTCAAGAAAGATGTGCGGAGTATGTTGTTTACACGAGCAGGAGGAGGTTCCTGGAACAGTGTGCCAGCGGTACCGGAGGAAACAGATAAGAAGTGGCGTTGAAGAGACTTTCAGACATGGACATGAATACGCAGAAAATGGAGGGATATGGACTGTGTGCAGCCAGAAGTCATTTAATTTTCGTTTTCGGTACAACCATTGTGGGCGGAAGGGCCTGTTCCTGTTCTGCACTCTTCAATGTCCTGTTATCTACGTGCAATGAACCAAATGGTAAAACCACGGAACATGTCAACCTCTAAGATCCGTGGATGCAGCACGGGAAGGACATTTACTGTGATGAAAAGGGATCGCGTAAGGTTGGGTCATTAGACCGGGTGACGAGTGAGAGAAAAGTGTGTGATCAGATTTGCCGCCATTGCTTTGTGATGAAGGTTAATAACTAGCACATCAAATATTGAAATGTTGCGTGCTGTACCATTTACAGCTGAGGCAAATAAGGTGGGGGGAGGATGACGACAGCATGAAGAGAGGGAGAAGCTCATTGAATAGGTAGACAATCAGCTGAAGGAATGCAAAGGAGAGAAACGTGAAGCGGTGAACTTTGGTGGACACTGGGCTGAATCGGACAAGTTAAAAAGCTGAAACATAGAACGTAGAACACGACAGCACAGTACAGGCCCGTCGGCCCACAATATTGTGCCGATATTTTATCCTGCTCTAAGATCTAACTAACCTTTCCCTCCAACATTGCCCCCTATTATTGTATCATTCATGTGTCTATCTAAGTGTATCTTAAATGTCCGTAATGTATCTGCCCCCACAACCTCTGCTGGCAGTGCGTTTAACGAAACCACCACTCTCTGTGTAAAAGACTTACCCCTGACATCCCACTTACACCTTCCTCCAATCACTATAAATTTATTTCACCTTGTGTTAGTCATTCTCGCCCTGGAAAAAGTCTCTCATTGTCTATTCGATCTATGCACTTGTGCACCTCTATCAAGTCACCTCTCATCCTCCTTCTCTCCAAAGAGAAAAGCCCCAGCTCGCTCAAAATGTCCTCATAAGACATGCTCTCCAATCCAGGAAACATCCTGGTAAATCTCCCCTGCACTCTCTCTAAAGCTTCCACATCCTTTCTGTAATTAGGAGACCAGCACTGAACGCAATACTCCAAGTGTGGTCTGACCAGAGTTCTATAGAGCTGGAACATCACCTTGCGACTCTTGAACTCAATACCACGACTAATAAAGGCCAACACTCCATACACATTCTGAACAACTCTCTCGACCTACGTGGTAACCTTGAGGGATCTATAGACGTGGACCTCAAGATCCCTCTGTTACACCACACTGCTCAGAGTGCTGCCATTAACCTTGTATTCTGCCTTCAAATTCTATCTCCCGAAGTGTGTCAGTTCAGACTTATCCGGGTTGAACTCCATCTGCCACTTCTCAGCCCAGATCTGGATTCTCTCAATATCCTGCTGTAATCTATAGCAACCTTCTACACTATCCACAACACCACCAACATTTGTATCACAGGAAACTTACTAACCCACCCTTCCACGTACTTATCGAAGTTATTTCTAAAAATCACAAAGAGCAGGGTTCCTAGAGCGATCCGTGACGAACGCCACTCTCCACTGGGCTCCAGGCAGAAGACGATCCATATACCACCACCCTCTGTCCTCTATCGGAGAGATATTCTGAATCTACACAGCCAGGTTACCCTGGATACCATACCTCCTGACTCTCTGAATACGCCACCCATGCGGAACCTTATCAAACGTCTTACTAAAATCAATGTACACCACATCCACTGCTCTACCTTCATTAATTTGCTTTGTCACATCCTCAAGAGTATTCAGTCAGGCTCGTGAGACACGATCTGCCTTCACAAAGCCATGATAACTGTCCCTAATTAGCCTCTGCTCCTCGAAATGCCCATAAAATACTGTCTCTAAGAATCATCTCCAGTATTTTGCTCATCACTGGTTAAGACTCACTGGTCTGTAATTCCGAGGGTTACCCCTACTCACTTTCTTGAACAAAAGAACATTTCCACCCTCCGATCATTTGACACT